>NC_054847.1:54205999-54350999 GCF_018345385.1 Vulpes lagopus
TCTAAATACTCTAGTTTAATTGTTCCAAGCAAGCATTACCAAAATGCTTATTTTTTGTATTTATTTATTCATGAGAGACAGAGAGAGAGAGGCAGAGACACAGGCAGAGGGAGAAGCAGGCTCCATGCCGGGAGCCCGACGTGGGACTCCATCCGTGGTCTCCAGGATCACACCCTGGTCTGAAGGCAGCACTAAACCACTGAGCCACCCAGGCTGCCCCCAAAATGCTTATTAAAAAGAAATACTCCTAGTTCTTAAAACAAGTATCTGGAATTTCGGGACCATTTCAGGCCTTAGCTGGACAAGAGCCGGAGAGACCCAGGCCACACCATCTCACCTGATCCTGAGGCTTTCTGCTGAAGGAGGCTCCCAGGAGCCATCTCTCCTCTGGGGGCTTTCAATCTTAGTATTATCACCTTGGGTGGTGGGGGTGTCACACTGACCAAACACAAGGATGTGCATGGTCATGAATCTGACCTGGAGCTTGGGAATGCTGCCTTGTTGTCTTTGGCAAACAGACCCCCGTGATTAAGCTGTGTTAATGAACACCCACAAAACTGCGTTAAACACACGTGATGCTGTGTTCATCTTGCAATTTAACGTAACACAATGCTGGTAAAATGCCATCCTTTTAATTCCAAGCTTTGGGGTCAAGAAATGAGTGTTGAAAAGATCAGGACCCTTTGAGTCACTCACTCTCTGCTCAGAATTGCTTCCATTTTGCCCCTTATAAGAAATAGCAGCTGACTCAGGCTCTCGGAGACCTCTCAGAATATTCTCAGAGGGAAGGTGGGGATGAAAAGGTGAAGTGTTCTAGATAAGCAGGAGCAAAAAAGATATGAATGATGGAAATAATGTGGGGGGGCATTCATTTCCCTTCCCTTGTTGGTAGTTTTTTTCCTACTCTATCTTGTATTCGCAGAGTCTCATATTTCTTTAGTAAAACAGATCAAAAAACATTTTTTAAAAAATTTCGGGGATCCCTGAGTGGCTCAGCGGTTTAATGCCTGCCTTTAGCCCAGGGCGTGATCCTGGAGACCTGGGATGGGGTCCTACTTCGGGCCCCCTGCATGGAGCCTGCTTCTCCCTCTGCCTGTGTCTCTGTGCCAATCTCTCTCTCTCTCTCTCTCTGGGTCTCTGTGCCAATCTCTCTCTCTCTCTCTCTCTGGGTCTCTGTGCCAATCTCTCTCTCTCTCTCTGGGTCTCTCATGAATAAATGGATAAAATCTTTAAAAAAAAAAAAGTCCTTATAAAGCCCCCAAATTCCTTTTTGCATGATTCCAAATCATTTGATTCAATTCCATAGACATTTTTGGAGTGTTGTCACATTTAAAGTCTAATAAAAAGTGCTTTTGTATGAAGTACAGAACAGGAAAAGAAAAGCAGGTGACAGAACCGGTCTGGTGGGAGGAGGTGAGTCCTGAGCCGAGAGCTTCAGAATCCTGGGAGAAGCCAGGGTAAGAAGGGAAGAGGCAGATGGGGTCCACCACACTGTAAGCGGGGACTATGGAGGCATCGATCACGACAGCCCAGGGCCTTTACTTTCATCCCTAACTGTGGCTGAAATTGCCACAGGAGAGACAACTGTGGGCTCATAAGACAGCTCCACTCCTCTGGGACCGGAAATGGACAAGGCCTTGCTGCTTGGGCCACACCTGGCCACCTTCAAATCAACAAAGTATCTCTCTCAAATTAACCTGGCCTATGTGAGCTGAGCCACTTTCCAACTACAGGTACCAAGCTCAGGAGCTCACAGAACAGAGGTGGTTGCCTTCCAAACTCATGAATGAGAGCTGAGTATGACCTGTACAGGGGTAGGTTCACAGCCACACTTGGCACTGGGCACACCGGGTTTGCCTCCCATCTCTGCAGACCTAGGAGCTGGTGGCTTCTGCCCAGGTCTGTAGCATGCTGATACAGGGTCACAGGAGACCTGTGAAGGTCAACCAAGGTCATAGATACAGAGGACTGGGTTGTCTCAGGGGATGCTACTTCTCTCCTACCCTCTGCAGCCCTGGCCATTAGAAGGCAGAGGGGGTGCGGGAGGGGGGAGGGCGGAAGGGGGTGCGGTGGGCAGGGAATCCTGTTCCTGGACAGATGCACCTGAGCCCAATTTTGAAAGCCTAATTGCAGTGTGCCTAGCAGATGCAGGGCAGGGGGGGCAGTTCCACTGCAGGAAACAAGCTGTGCAAAGAGCCAGAGTTGCAAAGTAGCCTGGTGTGTTCAAGGGCTTGGAAAGCACAGTTAGTACCAGTAACTGTGTGTGACAGACTGAGCTGTCCTATGAAAAACTGCCATGTCACTGCCAGATAAAAATGCTTCTACCCTGCAAGAGCCAGATCAACCTTCCCCAGGGGACAACCCACCTTCCCCAGGGGATCCTCATCTCTGTCCTCCACCCCCAGCTCCCAGTCCGACAGACTCACTTGCACTGTCCTCTCTCCCACCAGCTCCCCACAGCACAGTGTTTTCTACAAAACTATCCTGCATTGATGATATTGAGTTTAAATCAAATTAAAATCTATATGGTTTTGCCCCTGCAAATTTGGATGGCAATTCCCAACAGGAGTTACAAGATATTTTGAACAATGGTATCATCATCGAATTGATCATAGAGCCTATCACTTTTGGAGGGGAATGTTATTTGGGGTGTCTTTCTGAAGTTTAACACATTAAGGTATAAGTGCGCCTCCTGCATGGTTTATGGGGTGCAATGTCGTGCATCAGGAAGGCCCCAAGTGGAGGAAGGTGCCCAGAACCCCAGAGGGCCTGCCAGCTACCATAGGGGAGGTCTCAGGTTTATGACCAAACTTCTGGTACCCCGTCACCTCGTTCGTCATAGCGGGTAGTTTACACTAGAGCAGGGTATACACGGTGTGGTGATTACAGAGCTGCTCTCGTCACCATCCTTTTGGATGATGTGCTTTTGGCATTTCAGTTCCTACTCTCTTACAGAACGTAAAATTCACCCACTGCAGCTATGCTGGTTACCAGTGTTGGAATGAGTCTGCAGGATCTTTTTTGCATGTCTGTGCCTCCTAAACAGGGAGAAGAATTCACCTAGCATTTTTTAACAAAACAGTGAATTTAAAATACAAATTACAAGTTTATGAGCTAATTAAAAATTGCCATCATGGTAGAGACAATAGTGAACTTATTTTATGAGCAGCACATCCTCCTGAAGTAGCTATGTTTTAACTCAATAAAAGTGGTTTATGCACTTTAACTCCGTGTTTAAAATCACTTTTCTCTGAATACAAGGAGGAGCTGCCAGCATGAAGACACGTGCACTTCTGTGCCCGAATGTGTAGGCATACAAAATCCACAGGTATCATGTTTTAAAATAAACTGAAAAAAAAGTTAATAAAGTCTCCTTGAAGTTGACTGGCATTTTTTTAATTACTTAAACTCAGGGTGGATTTGTGTTTCCAGACTGTCTGCATGCACACAAACGCACACTCCTAGAATTCTCAATTCTGGTAGGAATGTCTTAGCGGCTGTTCCTAGAATCTTTCCAGCTTGTATCATGGTTCTCAGGCAAAAACAAAACCTGTCCACTGAGTCTGGGAAACTGTTAACAGGGTCTCAAAGGTCATGCCTAAGGGCTGGGTTTCCTTTTGTGTATTTGTTTTTGTTTTTAAGGAGCATGAAGTCTCTACGTGGTGAGCAACATAGCACAGGATAGAACTCCTTTCCTGAGCAGTTAGCTGTGCACTGCAGAATCTCTGAGCATTTAGCCAGTCTACTGTGCAACCCCTCTTGGCCCCTGGATGGCTTAGAAGATACGCATTACAAACATGGCCAGAGCACTCAGGAAAATAGAGTCATTCCCTGCTACAAAATCTTTCTGGATGCTGTAGTCCCCCTGGGGCCACGGGTTTCTACCACAGCAAAGAAAGATAAGCCTGCCCTATGAAAAAGCAATCTCCACTGGAGGCAACTAAATTAAATCACATCAAGACCTAAAGAGCCAAAAGGGAGTTAAGCCTTCTGACTAACAGAGCCTGTGAGCATATTTTTGAGATGCCCTGAAAATGATGTGTGGTGGAAGGATTAAAAATACCTCATTGTTACTCAGGGTTTTCATCATTGGGGAAGCCACCTATTGTCACGGAGTCTCTACTGTCACACTGGACAGGAGTCTCATACTGGCTGCACGACATACCAACTGTGTGAATCAGGATAAATGACGCTACCTCTCTGAGGCTCAGTTTTGCCATCTGTGGCATGAGGATCATGTAAGCGCATCCCTCGCAGAGGTTACTGAGGGGATGAAGTGAACAAACACAGGGAAAGTTACATAGCCCAGGGCCTGCCCAGAGTCAGCACAGCACAGCAGCAGCATCTATCTCTCTGCCTCTGTGTGACAAGCTCTGCCTGTAGAACCGGGAGCCAGGCTTGGTGAGTGTAACCCTCACCAGCCTGGGATGGGCCCTGACACAGCTCACTAGAAAGGAAGGGCTCTAGAAACCATACAGAGAAGTCAAAGATGGCTTACAGATGTCTTGAATATGAGATGGGCTGAGAAGCCACAGCACAAAGGAGCACAGCAGTCTGACTCAAAAAATCCAAAGCTAGAAGGTCCAGGGCTCAACTCCTTGGAAAAAGTCCTGTTGGCCCTTCCAACTCTCTCCTCTTCCAGGGCCACAAAGTGTGCTGAGCTCCCTGGGCAGCCAGGGTGCCGCGTGAGGCGGCGCCAGCAGGCCCGGCTCCCAGCTCCTGAAGCTCTGCACCTGTGTCTACAGGCTCCCCCTGGGCCACCGGTGGTACCTGTCACCTCGAGGCCCAAGACACCAGCAGGAGTTCAGGGCTCCCCCTGGCTCTGCCGGGGAGGGAGAGGGCTCTCTCTGGCTCCGCTGCAGTGACGCCCTCTGTGCTTGGTATTCAGAGGGAAAGCTAATGAGGGTCTGGAGAGCAGTCAGGAAAATCATGGCCAGTTTTCTTATTAAGGACAAAAGCCAGGCAGAATGAATTGAAAGTGCCTGGGAGCCTAGAGACAGAGGGTCGATTCAGCTTGAGTCCTGGGCAGCTACAATGCCAGCCTCTGCGTGGCAGCCAGGGCCCAGCAGCGCCTGGGTTGTGCAGACCGAGGTGCTGTTCAAACCCGCACTAGTTCACAGAGTGCTGGAACACAGTGAGCCAGGGTGCTGGGCAGAGCGAACACCCACAAATCCAGAATGGGGAAGGTGAAAGGGGACGAGGCAGGGAGAGAGGGAGAGAAAGCCAAGCCCTGAGCACTTGTGAGGAATAACGGCCTTGAACAGGGTGTCCAGATGACGCTCCTCAAAAAATCTGTTCACAGAGACAACACCAGATGATCTCCAGGAAGATAGACAGAGGCAGTATTTCAAATTGTTCTTTTGGCAATAGGCAAGATTGGGAGCCTTCGGAAGCAGAGCCCATATCTTCAGCTTCACGTCAGACTCAAAACAACCCCAGCTGGCTGCCATTAGAGATATATTGGTAGAGCCTCTAACCAGAATCGGGTTTAATTTATGAGCTAGAATGCTGGGAAAGTTATGATTAGCAATTACCTAAATTATATTAGGCCATATAATTTCCATTAGTCCTTTTCCCACTTCACCAAAGATAAATAAATGAAAATAGCATTTTTATTTTAATGTAAAAGATTATATTACTTTTGTAAACAGGTATTCCATCCTGGAGAAAAGCTGGAATTCCAGCCTGGAGAAAAAGCTATTTTTCTTCATTAAAATTAGTCAATCAGTCCCGCAAAAACAGAGGTGGGGAAAGCCTCGTAAAGAGAATTTTTGTATGGGTAGCTGAGAAAGTTGATGAATTGTTGCAAGGTAAAGAAAACTTGATAGAACTTCAGTGTCACAGTCCATAGATGATTGATAATAGATGACTGAGAGATAGGATGGAGGGGATCATTGATGAGGGTCCCACTGGCATTATGATCGGTTCACAATGACACATGTCAGACTCAATTAGGGAATGTCATTTCTTTTAGTTTGTATGTTTCACTCACTTCTTTAATCCTTCCAATCTCACTTAATTTTTTTTTAATTTTTAGGCTATGAGATTTTGAAAACCTACAATCTCAAAAACCCCACTCATACGTAAGCAATTGGACTGTGCACGTCCCATCGTTTTTTGAGGATTTCTTAGAAAACAGATCATTTTTCACAGCAAATGCTTCGATGGATGGTCACTGTCTTAGGAAGCGAATACTCGTGGTTGCCCCTGTCTTCACCTCTTCGGCTTTCCTTTCGGGGACTCCTACCTTTATCCCAGGCTCCTAAAGCGCATAATCTTGCGGACCAAACGGAGAGGCCGAGGAGCGGCCCCCGGTGGGACTGAGCGGAGGAGCATCGCGCCCAGTGCGCGGGGCAGCTGCCCGCCCCGCCCGGACCCTCGGCCCCCGCCTGCCGGGCCCCGCTCCCCGGGCGCGCTCTGCCTGGGGCCCCGGCGGCCGCGCTGGGTCAGGGGCGCCTGCACCCGTCTGCGCGGGGCTTGGCGAGGCGCGCCCGGGCTGGACTCCCGGAACCGCGGCTGAGCGAGGGCACGGCCGGGACGCCCGGAGCAGACCCGCAAACTTTCCGGGCGCGGCGCGGGGGCGCGGGGGCGCGGGGGCGCGGGGGCGGCGGGAGAGCAGTCGGGCAGGAGCAGTCTTGGGACAAAGGACCAGTTTTGGCGACAGGGAGAGACCCCTCCGCGCGCCCACGGACTCGCGGGCAAGAGAGCGGGTCGCACGCGCCGGGCATCCCGCGCGCCGTGTCCCCCCCGCCCCCGCCCCCGCCGGTGCCACGACCGCGCCCGACTGCCCCGCTCCGGGCCCGACTGCCCCGCTCCGGCGCCGCGCTCCGGGACCTACCAGCGCGGCCAGGATGCGCCGGCTCTTCTCATCCGTGCAGCGCTCGGAGAGGACGCCCGGGTGCGCGCGGAGCAGCAGCGCGGCCGCCAGCACCCAGCCCGCCGTGCACGCAGCGCAGGCCAGCAGCGCGCCCCGCCCGCCCCGCCCGCACCGCCCGCGCCGCCCGCCCGCGCCGCCCGCGCCGCCCGCAGCGCCCCGGCCGCCTCCGCGCCATCACCCGCCGCCCGCGCCCCGCGCTCTCGGGGCGGCTCCGCGGCCCGGCCGGCCCGGCGGGGGAGGGGGAGCCCGGCGGCCGGGGCGGGGGGGGGTGGGGCAGGGCGCAGGGGCCGCGCGCCCTGCTCCACCCGCCGCTCCCACCACCTTTCCCACTTTTTTTTGCACCTTTTTCCCCCAAGAAGACCAGTCCCCTCTCAAACAGAACCCGCAGAACCCGCGTGGATTTAAAAGCCCCCGCCCCGCCCCGCCGCGCCCCGCGGGTTCAGACTCCCGGCCCCCTAGTTAACACCCTTAATCCGGACAAGACCTCCGCCCCCTTCTCTGGGCGGCGAGCCCGAGCTCTCTACAGACCCCGCACCCCGGGTGCTCTCGGCTGCAGTCTACCCCCCCCACCCCATTGACCCCTCTCCGAGATTCCTCTCTCCTCTGAAACCAACTTGGGTCTCCTCCGGGCCCTCCAGGGGGTGACCCCCCCCCGCGGCGTGCCTAGAGCCAGGGTTTGGGACCTTGCGGACGTCTCGGCGACACCCCACACACATACACTTCCCGGGCAGCCTCCTAACCCACCGCGTGGCCCAGGATGCCAGAGGACGCCAGGGACGGCCAGTGCCACACTCTTGAAACGTTTCCGCTTACCCTGGCTGGGGGGGGGGGGGGGGGGGAGCAAGCGTTCACTAAACGCCGCTAAATCTGTATTTATGTATATTTGTAACATCATCTGGGGGGGCAGCTTCCATGTTCAAATCCCAGTCGTTATACAAAATAGGCGGGCGCCTCAGCCGACAGAGCTGTCTCTGGTTCTTGCCAGCCCTCTCCACCCCACCCTGGGCTGCTCCTCTGTTCCCTGGAAGGCTTTCTCCTCTAAGGAGGGTCCGAGGTGGGTGGTGTCCGAGGAGGTGAACTGCCACAGCTGAAGGCCTCTGGAAGCTGCACCCCCTGGGTGGCTCATGCATTCGCTGTGAAAGCTTATTCTTCGGTGGTTCCCTTCCAGCCCAGAGCAGATCACCCTCCTGCATGGTCTGTAACCGAATTTCCATTCCTGGGTGTAGGAATAACAGGAACTACTCCAGCCTGATAAAGCACTCAGTGATCATCCCTGGGGAACTGGCTTCTTAACCTTGCACATTCTGCAACTTACCGTTTAACCTTCATGGCTTGCTGGTAGAAGTCTCTAGAAATTGTGAAACATCAAAATAACAAAGGCCACCAAGTGAGCACTTTAGGTATAGGGCCAGTGTTCCCTGATGCAACAGACACTCAGATCTGGGGGTCACTTAGATAGCAGTGATGTGAGCCAGAGTCCCTCTCCTGCCACTGCCACCCTGCTTCCCAGGGTACACCCCAACAGAAGCCCTGCTGGGAGGATTTTGGTAAGCTGGCCATATCATTTCAAAATAATTGTGGAGCCCGGAAGACATCAGAGGCTATTGCTCTAAAATCTTGACCCAATGGTGCAAAGTCGATTCCTTTTCCCAAGAATCTGGAGTTCTGGGGCAGGAAAAGAAGGAAAAATGAGGTAAAGACGTGTGATCACTTATCCTTTACAACCTTGGGATCAAAATCACAGGAGGAAAACAGAACTTGAAATCAGAGTTAACAACATTGCGATTTGCAAAGGTAGCTTTTACTTTTGTTAAGGTTTTAAGAATGTCAATCACACTTCTTTTGGCGTTTTATAAAGAAGAAACGGAAGAACAAAATTATAACCCCACAATAAAGAGATCCTTTAAATATTCAGCATTGTTTTAACACAGAAGTTACAGTACTTGCTAGACCAAAATAAAATCCTCAGAATGCAGGACGATGGAGGCTGCCATCCTGCCGTACAGTTTGCACACTGCACAAAGCCATGGAGAGGTGGATGGCACTGAAGTCCACCAGAGCTCAGCCCCCCAAACCTTTTGTCCCCCAGGGGCCTCATGCAGGGACATGAAGCTATTGAATTACCTGTCCAAAGGGGGCTTTTTGGGGTATTCACATATAGGTGACTCATAGGCCAGCTGTACCCTTGATGCTAAAGATATTCCCCTAGAGCTGCAAAAAACAAACAAATACATCCATAATTGCGTTAACAACAGAATGTGAAGCTTTGGCTTCATGAACCAAGAAAAACAAGTTAGGTCTCATCTCCCAGAAGCCCTGCCTGCTGCACGTTGGTGCCATCAGCACGTCTCTGCAATTGTGCTGCATGATTCAGAATGACTGGCAGCCTTCGTGGGGTTGGCAGGGGGACCGCAGGTCAGGAATAGGGGTATGGGCAGAGCTGGGGAGTGGCTTGGCCCGGCGCCTGCTTCACATCAGATTGATTTGAATAGGCTCTGACTCCTTAAAAAAATTTTGTGAAATCCAAGAACTACTTCCACCTACTCCCTTACCTGAGCTATGAAAATGAGCCATAATATTAGAAATGGCTGGGCACAGCGATCCCTCTGGCCATGCTGCATTCACACGGAGTGGTTTTCCTCTGACTTGAAGGAGATGGAAATTTTGCTCCACATGCCACCCGAGAGAAAGGTCTGCAAGCAGATGACAGGCCACCCTGTCCTAGAGTCCAGGACCCATGCCCTGTGCCCAGGCCTCAGGCACCCACGGAGAGGAGGAAATGCAGCATGTGATCAGGGTTTGCTCATTTTAAATAAGAAGTTAGACTAGACTGTATTAGTTCATTTATTTCTTCCACTAGATTGGAGGCTACTTGAGGCTAAGCACTGTCTCATTTTATGTTGTAATCCCAGCACCTCATCTGGTACCCAATACAAAGGAATATCTATTTGCTGAAGAAAGGAGTGAAAGGTCAGAAAACTTTGAGATTCTCCATGGAATTCTTCTTGAAAAAGTTCTTTGAACACATAAATATTTCTTTCTGATTTCCTGAGGCTAAATTGAGCAATCCAGCACATCACAGGGTTAGGAATATGTTTGAACATATCCTTTGGGTTCTGAACTCATCTATTGACAGTTGAACTTGTCACCAAGAAAAAATATAAGCATTTTCACTTATAGGCCATTACTAGGGGAAAAAAGATAAAATTCTATAGTTTTCCGACTTTGATTATACTAGACAGACAGGTTTCTTAGTGCATGATTCTGCTACATTTCCATATACATTGAGCTTGTAAAAATATTTTTCTTCCTAAAAGGACTTGGATAACAACAAATATGCCTGTTTTTAATATAGTAATTGATATATTCACATACATTAGCTTATAGTATTCTCTGAGCAACCTGGCAGGTGGATCGTGTGAATGCCACTATGGAGTATTTCATAGAAAAGGGCATAACCTCTTTTATAGGACCTGTTAGTGGCAGTGACAGTGTTAGAGGCCACTCACCTGCTTCTAGGCTTGAGATCAATTCCTGTTTTGATGCTGGTTTTCTGGTCCTCTCTAAAAGTGAGAATGTAAAATGTTCTATATGTATCACAATTGTTTGTTGACATATCCTGCCACAGGCCAAGAAAGTTTCACACATTTTGTTGTCTTACCAGTCATTTGCAAAAGTTATCATTGGAACAAGGTTTTAACTCATGCCTTCCTACTATCTGTCTCTGTTTCCCATCCCAACAGTGGCTGCCATGTTTGCCCGATGGGGAACCACAGAAAAGGGGAGGCCACCCTTCAGAAGACGGCGTGTTTCTGTTCACTTGTTATCAGGTTGTGGGGTGAGGGAGGGTAAGTGTGAAGAAAAGAATGGATAGTCAGACTTCCGACTCCAATAAATCTCTCCTCAAATACGTTCCACACTTCAGAAAGGCAAACGGCACTATCATTTGGATTTTCCTGAATCCATGTACTTACTTTGCTCTTATCTGAAGTGAGATCAGCCCTAGTTTTAAAATGCAAGTTGTGTTTGGAGAGGAAGGAGAGGCGATCCTGTATCTGAGCCAGCCTGGGTTGGGGATCAGGGTTTAGGTATCTCTAGGAATCCTTTACAACCAGAGGCCAGGGTTCCAGAATGTGAAGGAATAGAAGTTAGGATGTTAAAAAAAAATTACGATCTTGCCTAGAGTCCTCAGATCATATGGTTTATAAAGCTCAATAACCATTTTACCACAACTTAGAATACAGCATTCTTGAATGCACTGGGCAAGGCTGATGCATCAGGATTTCCCTTACAATACACTTTATAATAATAACAAGTGGGAAGAAACCCCAATGTGGATAGTAGGGATCGGTTAGATAAGCTTCCTTCACCCCTAAGTGGAAAACATATGCCATCACCAGAACCTGGGACGTGAAGTCTATGTTGACAGGGGAGGGATCAGAGAAGAACTTCCCACTTTCCCCTCCCTTGTCAGCACACACTCCACATTTCTTCAGGGAATCAGCCCTCTCCTTCTCAGTCCCCAGGGTTGATGTCTACAGACAGTGGCAGGGGAGCCTGCTGAGGACAGCAGGCACCTTCTCCAAACAGAGGGGTGGAGCCCCAAAGGGCCACCAAGAGACAAGGGGACTCTGTTCTTGTTGGAACTGGTGGGAAAGAGAGAGCTTCTCCCCTCACCCCCAGGTGGTCAGGGTCTGTGGATGCAGGCACCAGAGACCACCCAGGAAGAACCTGCAGGAGAATGATCAGCCTCCAGGAAGGATTCCTGAGGACTTGATTTGAGCACCTGACTTTTCAGTTGCCCCTTTGTGGCTTAGCAAGCATGTGCTGGTTTTCTGTCATTTATGATGGAAAGAGTCTTGACCGGTACAGACGCTTATAAGATGTCACTGAATGAAGAAGCAGGTTTCAAAACATTATGTCCCATCCGGGGCACCTTTTAAAAATCCAAACCACATATTTTTGCATGTACACAAAAACTGATGGAAAGAGACACCAAATTGTTTACAGTATTATATCCAGATGGAGGAAGGACAGGTGCTTTTATTTTTTATGTCAAATTCCTAATTTGATTTTAAGACAACCGCCCATTACAAAGAGAGATAGTAAAAAAAAAAAAAAAAAGGCATTGTTATTTAAGATGAATCACTGCAGGAGAAGCCAATCTCAGAATTCTGGTATCCGAAGCTTCTGGTCTCATCAGCTGCTGTGATGCTAGACATCCGAGAACTACAGGCCTGGGCTACCCTGAACCACTTTAGAAGTGCAAGTTCTTCATCTTCTGTGATCTCACAGTCTTGCTCATTGTTCTGTAATAATGCTTAACATGGTAGGAGTTCATGCATTCATTCATTCACTCATTCATTCATTCTATAAGTGCCACTACTTTGGTGTCAAAGATGTAGAGGTGAAAGAGCAGGGTCTCAGCCCTCCTTTGGTGAAAACAGTTATTCTTCAACATGGGATTCTCTGCAGGAGGATATGCTGCTTCTCTGCCCTTCCCCATGCCCGCTGGCCACCCAGGACCCCCAAGGGTCCCTGCCAAAAGATGGCCCTCAGCTGTTGTTACCAAACCCCTGCTGATCCCAGGACCACCTGCTAGGTGTTGCACTCCAAGCATGCACAGTGACCCTGAAAAGGATGGGCTGTGAGCCATGGTGATGGAGGGGTTGCGGGCCAAGCCACAGAATTAAATCATTTTTTTCTGTTTCATGTCTGTCATCTTCCAGGGGCCAGAGGAAATCTCTTGTCATCCCCCCAGAAACTGGGGACAATGGCTCTTGCCCATATAAAGAGGGCAAACAGTTCCTTCTGTTCTAAGGGCGGGCAGCCTGCTAGACCAGACATCCTCCAGCCCATGTGGTCTCAGATTACTGGGTTCCAGTCAGCATCATTAGTCTTTAACAGATTTATTGAAGCATAATTTACATGCATAAACTCTCCTCAGTTTTAGGCATATAATTCAATGACTTCTGGTAAATTTACAATTGTGCAACCATCACCACATCCAGTTTGGAACATGTCTATCACCCCAGAAAGATCTCTCTTGCCTGTCTACCTTCACTGCCTGTTCCCAGCCCCAGCCCCAGGTGACCATGAGTCTGCTTCCACACATTTGTTTTTTTCTAAACATTTCATATAAATAGAATCGTTCAATAGGTATCTTTCCCCCCTAGTTCTTTGCACTTAATTCAGTTTTTCTGAGGTTCATCTATGTTATGAGGTATCAGTACCTCATTCCTTTGTACTCATGGATAGTATTCCATTCCACAGAGATTCACCATTTGATGGACATCAGAGTTGTTTCCACTTTTTGGCTATTGTGAATAATGCTGTTTTGAACATGTATGTCTGTGTCCTCACATGGAACATATGTTTTCATTTTCCTTAAATGCCTAAGCATGGCATTCGTGGGTCTTATGGCAAATTTATGTGTAGCTTAAGAAACTGCCAAGCTGTTGTTTAAAGTGGTTGCATCACTTTACATTCCCATCAGCGATACACAAGGGTTCCAGTTTCTCCCCATCCTGGCCAACAGCCGTGACGCTGGTGATGGCCATCGTAGTACATGTAAAGAGGCCTTTTCTTGTGATTTAAAAATGCTTTCCCCTAATCAAGACTCTTCATTTTTATTTTCAAGGACCAGAAGTGGCCTACGATGTATGCAACCGTGCCTTCATTGTCCTGCAAGTAGGTCCTGTGATAATAGAATCATATTCTGGAACCTGGAGTCCAGGTCCTCTCTTCTTCACAGCACTGCCTGGTTTGAGGTGGTGGAAAGAGCCTGCATGAGAGGGAAACCATGGCTTGTCATGGATTTGTCAGTGGACCTGAAGCCCGAGAACATGGAGCACCATGTCCTTTGTAGGTGCTGCAGAAATCCAGCTCTGGCGAACACACACGAGCAGTGTTGTTTTTTGGTCTTAGGACACCAGCGATATTGGTTAGTGAACTAAAAACGGACAGATGCTCAGCCTTATTTCATTATTTCCTATACTGTTTTTAACGTCATACATCCGGAACCACTTGCTGCAGCCTTTGCGGGGCCGTTTTGTTGAGGTCTTTGTTGTTCATTAAGGTTGGCCAGAAACCTTTGCACAAAATGAATCACGGTGTTCCTCACAGGGGTCACCTTGGTTTATAAGCCTCTGGGGTTCCCTAACCACCTACAGTTGCACCACATTGTTTGGGACAAACTTTAGGAAATGTCTAACCTTTTTTGGCATCTCTTCTCATATTTTCATTTCAACTCAAGACACAGCTGCTTGGTGGGATTTCCCTCCAGTGCAAGAGGGATGGGAGTAACCGTGCAGATGCTGGTCCTTCTCCCTCCTGCCCCGCACCTTTTGTCCAGCTGGCACTTGACACACAGACTGTCTTCATGTGAGCACATGTGAAAGATCCCTATCGAGCCCATTCTATTCACATGGAAGCACGTCCCAGGGAAAAAATGTATCATGCTACTTGGCACTGAGACTCTCACACAGGGGTCCTTAGCAAAGGGGGACATTCCGGAATTTGTTATTTCCCTTTTGGCAAATGACATGCAACTCTTTGCAGAGAGCAGTGTGCTTCTGTAAAGCAAACCCGAAATAGTCTGCAGCTCTAACTGCTCACCTAATTAAGTAGGTCTTTTTCACTGCAGATGAAAGGAGAAGGCTCTCAGCTCCCTGACGGGTCTGAGTTGTTAAAATCAGAGAAGTCGAAATGTTTTGGCTGCGGCTGCTTTGCCAAATAACCATCCTGAAAATACTGGTCATCCTGGAATTAGATTTTATTACCAAGGGTCACTAAGTGTCAGCAGGGAGCAGCCCAGGTGTCAGATCACCCCAACTTCCCCTCACCCCCATTAGTCCCAGCTCTCCAAGTTCCGCTGAAAGATAGTAGTGGCTTTCGCGCTATTACATAGAAGAGGTTGTGCCCTCTGAGCCCGCTCCCCAGAAAGCATCTCAGGGCCTTTGATCCGCTCAGATAACTTCCACCTTCTCTGGTCAGGACACTCCTCTGGGAGCTTAAATCCACCAATGATGTCACAGTCCACCCAGTTACCTCTTAGTCCAGAAACCCAGGGTGATCCTTGGTCCTACCCTTCTCTCACACCTAACACTGGATTTTTTTTTTTAACTAGACTATTTTTTAGAACAGATTTAGGTTCACAGAAAAAAATGACAGGTTTAGAGGTTTCTCTTGGATGCACAATCTCACACATTATCAAGAACCTGCCCCCACCCCAAGTGGTGGTACTTTTGTAACAATGGATGGACCTCCATGGACACATCAAAATTACCCACAACCCAAGGTTTACATTAGGGCTCACACTTTGTGTTGCACATTCTATGAGTTTGGACAAATGGACAAACAATGATCTGTATCTACAATTATGATACGGAACAGGGTATTTGCATTTGCATTTGCACTGCCCCAAAAATCCTCTGTGCTGCATCTATTCATCACTCCCTCTCCCCAATTTCTGGCAGCCACTGATCTTTTTACTGTCCTCATTGTTTTGCTTTTTCCAGAATGCCCAAGTTGGAATCATACTGTACACAGCCTTTTCTTATTGACTCCTTTCATGTACTACCGTGCATTTAAAGTTCCATCATGTCTATTCATGGCGTGATAGCTCAGGGATTTTTTTTTAACACTGATTACCCTTCCATTGTGTGGATGGACCACAGTTTATTTATCCATTCAACCTACTGATCCTCCTCTCCTGTCCACACCCTGCCACTGTCTAAATACCTTTCTGAGATACCTATCTGGTTGTGTGCCTATTCTACAAATCTGGTTCTTCCACTCCCCCGGGGACTTCTTGAGGGAAAAGCAGTGCTGTGTATCTTGAATTCCTCAGCTTCCAGCCCATGGCTCTGAGCAGGTCCTCGGATGTCAGTGGGGAAGTCCCACCAGCTCCTCTCCTTGACCCCACCTCGAGACTGGGAATCAGCAGAAGGTCCTTCGGAAGAATACTTTATAGACAGTGAACTTGTGGGAGACGGCACCCCAAAAGACGCTTAAGGGAAATGAAGCAGTTTCAGAAGTTGGCTAAAGAATTACAGCATTATTTCTGTACTGTCCCCGCAGATACATTTGCACAAACAAGACACAGAAACAAGAAACTTTCTCATTGTTTAAGGTTTCTTCTTCATATCCCACCACTAGCTACAATTTTTTACAGAACTAAACAGAACCTTAAAAAAGGCAGAAAAGGGAGCCATGAGATGATTCACTAAACAGCAGGTACCTTAATAAGTTTTTAAGCGAATTCTGGCACTGAATAAATAAGCAACAGAGAAAAATAGTTAAGGATAGACTATGAAAATGGTTCATAAATAGATTGATGGTATTATGTATTTTTCTTTGGTGATACTAATTTTTAACAATAAAACAAGTGCCTGAAAGATATGTGTTTTCCCATTAGAAAACATGATTTTTTAAAAAATTATGGTAAATATATAACATACAATTTGTCATTTTAACCATTTTTAAGCATGCAGTTCAGCGGCATTAAGTGCATCCACACTGCTGTGTGGCCATCCCCACCATCCATCTCCAGAACTTTCTGTCTTCCCAAACTGAAACTGTGTCCCTATTAAACACTAACTTTCCCCTCCCCCAGCCCCTGGCAATCTCTATCCGACATTCTGTCTCTAGAAGCTTGACTAATTGAGGTACCCCATAAATAGAATCATACAATTTTTGCCCTTTCGTGTCTGTCTTATTTCACTTATGTCCTTAAGATTCATCCATCTTGTAGCAAATGTCAGAATTCCCTTCCTTGTTAAGGCTGAAGAGCATTCTGTTGTATGGATAGACCACACTTTGCTTATCCATTCATCTATCGACACTCGGGTGGGATTTCATCTTTTGGTTCTTATGAATGATGCCGCTGTGAACGTGGGTATACAGAGATCTGCTTGGGTCTCTGCTAGAACACAGGATTGTTTAGTAAAGAAAAATATAAGCAATAATGAAAGAGAGCCTTCTGGTAATGCCTGGTTGCCTCTGTGAAGTCAGAAAATGGACTCTCTAAAGCATAGGGTATGGCTGTTCTGATTGCTATTAATATAGACCAGTGGTGCTTTCTTAAAAAGCTATAAAAACTGTATTTTACACGCCTGCCAATGCACAGGATTACTCAGGATGAAAATCGCGTATGACAAATGCCAGTCAATGCAAGTAATCAAGTAATTCCAGCCGGAATAAAAGTTGCCTTTCATCCCTGCAGGCCAATTAGCTCAACAGGGTCTTCACCCAACTCCCTGGCAGCCAGCCTTCCTCCCACGCTCCCCAGGCTCCCTTTCCAAGCTCCCTGCCAGGCTCTCCTCATTCCATCATCTAAGTTTTTCCCTTATTCACTCACTCCTCCTGCCAAACGCACTTAATCCTTCCTTCGCAGACTGCAGTTGTAATGGGAAAGGGTTGCGGAGTTGTCTATGCGCCTTCCGTGCCCTTTCACAAATGCTGTGGTTGTGGATCGTAAATTCCAAGGGGGCAGGGAGGGAGCTGGTTTGATCTGCTCTGAGCTGGGGAGTTGCCCGTGGGTCCTGCTCCTCTACAAGCAGGGAATGGACAGGGACATCCCAGAGCAGGTCCCGGCCCCCCACCCTTTGATGCACCTGTCCCATCAGAGGTCAGCATCTCATCAGCATAAAGAGCCCCAAAGGTCCTCTCACCAGGGGGTCACATCACAGATTTCCAGGTGTTGTCTTTTTGCTTTTTTCACAGCAATACCCCTGGCTCCAGACATTCTTGGCTATTCTCACAGCTTCATCACTTTCAGTGCCAAACAATAGCCTCCTTTCTAGGTGGTCAAGAGTCCTGTTTAACATTAGAGCTCCAGAGTTCATTCACTAAGTCTCTCCTTTCCTGGCTCAGGGCGGCCTCAGGCCAGAACATCTGCACGGAGGAGGGGCCTGTGATCTCTCCTCTTCCTATTTCTTAGTCCCCCTCCTCCCCAACTTGCAAATCAGGGTGCTTTGGTTTCCTTGCAATCCTTATGCGCCACCGCCCAAAACTCCTTTCAGGCTTTTCCAGAAGTGGTAGTAGTAGGCATCCATGTCTTGTTCCCACATTATTTTATTTCCTGTGACTTCGTCAAATGTTTTCTTTGTGTAACTGAAGAAATCGTACAAATGTTACTGGGAGCTGTAAGAAATTCTGCTCACATGAGGGACTTGCAGGGACTTAGGGTTTAAATAGCACAGGGAATGCTACATAATATTGCAACAACTTCGGATGGTGACAGATGGTAACCAGACTTATTGCAGTGACCATTTTGCAATGTATATAAATACCAAGTCACTAGGTGACACACCTGAAGCTAATACAATATTTATGTCATTTATTCTTCAATTAAAAAAATAAATTAAGAAAGTGCATGATAAGAATCATCCATACACGTCCTGATAATTAGCTTCTATTGTGTTATTTTTATTTTTTTTTTTAATTTTTATTTATCTATGATAGAGAGAGAGAGAGAGAGGCAGAGACACAGGCAGAGGGAGAAGCAGGCTCCATGCGCCGGGAGCCTGACGTGGGACTCGATCCCGGGTCTCCAGGATCGCGCCCCGGGCCAAAGGCAGGCGCCAAACCGCTGCGCCACCCAGGGATCCCCTATTGTGTTATTTTTAAAGGAGCAGACAAGACAGTAGAATCGACTCGTGTGAGTGTGTGTTCCATGCTATGAATTTAAGTACATGTATAGATTCACGCAGCCTTATGCACAGAATAATCCCATCATCCATGCCCCACCAACTGCCCTTCTACATTCGTCTCTACCTCCACCCCACCCCCTGGTAATCACAAAGTTTTGTCCTTTAGAGAATCACTGAATCTCACAATATAGATTCATCATGAGAGATCGGACTTTTTGAGAAGGTTGTAGAAATGGAACCATACATTTTTGAAACTGGCCTCCTTCACTCCAACATAATGTTTTGAGATTCATGTAAGTCTTTGCATGTATTAATAATGTATTCCTTTTTATTATTATGGAGTTGTATTCCACTGTATAAACGTACCACCGTTTGTTGAAGAATGTTTGTGTTGTTTCCAGTTTGGGGTGATTACGAACTGAGCTGCTGTGAATATTCGTGTCCAGGTTTCTGTGTAAAAACACATTTTTATTTCTTTAGGAATTTCATACCCAGCAATGGGATCACTTAACTTTCTTAGAAGCTGCCAAAATGCCTTCCAAAGTGGCTGTACCATTTTACAATCCCACAAGCAATGCTGAGAGTTCTAGTTGCTCTGTATCCTCACGAGGCATTGATGTTGTAAGTATTCTTTAATTCTAGCCATCCTGGCAGGTTAAATTCCCTGCCCTCTTGGAATTTGCTATCTAAGACAACATTGGTATGAAGGGGCACATGAGGCTTATAGACAGCAACTGTGGTTTTAATTTGCATTTCCCTAATATCTGATGATGTTGAACACCTTTTTATGTGCTTATTTGTCATCACATATTCTCTTTTGTAAAATGTTCAAGTCTTTGCCTGTGTTTTATTTGACTTTCTTACTGTTGAAGTGGAGAATTCTTTACAGATTCTGGATGAAAGTTCTTTACTGGAAATGTGGCATGTAAATATTATCTCTCAATAAAGAGCTTGTTTTTACCAGACAGCTGGTCTCACTTTTTAAGTTAATTTTGAATAAAGCCTGAGGAGGAAGATCCCTTTGCTGCATATGGACATCCAATTGTTCTAATTCCATTTGTTGAAAAAGGCTTCTTGATTTGAAATTTCCATTGAACTGCTTTTCTACCATTGTCAAAAATTTGCTTGGCCATATTTATGTGGATCCATTTCTAAACTCTATTCCCTTCCATTGATCTGTGCGTTTATTCCTTTGCCAATATATATTGTTATGATTACTATTGTCCTACAATAAGTCATGAAATTTTAAATTTGTCTTCACTATTTTAATTCTTTTGTCTTTCCATATAAATTTTAAAATTAGATCGTCTATATCTGCAAAGTAATCCTGCTTGGATCTTATTTGGAATTGGATTAAATCTGGAAATCATTTTGGGAAGAATTGACATATTTACTATTTTGAATCTTCAAATGTTGTTTTTCACAGGTATCATTTATCAAGTTAAGATGCTTTTTTAAAATCATCAATGGATGCTGATTTTATCAAAGGCTTTTCTCTACATGTATTGATATGGTCATATGGTTTATCTCATTTGATCTCTTAATGCAGTAAATTAAAAGTATAGATATGCAAATATCAAAAAATCTTTGAATTCCTCTGAATCCAATTTGATCATAGCTTATTATCTTTTTTATGCACAGTCAAATTTAGTTTGTTAATATTTTATTAGAACTTTTCATCTGTAATCATGGGTAAAATAAGTCTCTCATTTTCCTTTAATAAACTGATTTTTCTGGTATGGGCATCAAAATTATAGTGGCCGCATAGAATGATTTGAAGAGCACTTCCTATGGAGGAGTCTGTATAGGATTGGAATGATCTGTTTCTTGAAAATTTAGAAGACTTGTGTAAAATCTTCTGGACCTGATGTTCTCTTGTGTGAAGATTTTTAATTATACCTAACTTTCTGTAGTAGTTACAGGACTGTTTGGGTTTTCTATTTCTTATAGACTTCTATTTCTTCTTGAGTCACATGTAGTAAGAGTTTCTGATAGCTCCTCTATCTACTTCATGTCCTCTTTTTCATTTGTAATATTATCTACTTTTAACTGCTCCTCTTTTCTTTAAGTAATCTCCCAGAAGTTTAAAAGACCAACTTTTAGCTTGATCAGTCTTCTTATTGCTTTGTTTTCAATTTGGTAATATATAGTCTTTTTTTCATTATCTCCTTTTTTAGACTTTATGAAGCTCTTTTGTTCTTTTTCTAACTTCTTAAATTGGAAACTTAGTTCACTAATGTGATACTGATATGTCTTCTTTTTAAAAGATACAAGACTATTTAAGGCTATAAATATATAAATATTTATACAAATATATGATATAAATATAAAGTCTCTGAAAGGATCTTGTTCACACTACCTGCAACCTTACTGGGATAAATCCCACTCAGTTATGCTATATAATTGTTTTTATATATTGCTAGTTTCCACTGGCTGTTCTTTTGGGGATTTTTGTGTTAATATACTATCAGGCATATTGGTCTATGGTTTTCTTGTGCTCTCTGTCTAGTTTTGGTATCAGAATAATACTGGTTTCATAGAATGATATTGGAAGTATCTCCTGCTCTTCTATTTTTTGGAAGAGCCATGAAGGATTGGTATTAACTCTTCTTTTAATGTACGGTTGAGTTCACCAGTCAAGGTAACTGAGCCTAGGCTTTTCTTTGTGGAAAGTTTTTAAATTACTAATTCAGGGGGGATCCCTGGGTGGCTCACCTGCCTTTGGCCCAGGGCACGATCCTGGAGTCCCAGGATCGAGTCCCGCATCGGGCTCCCGGCATGGAGCCTGCTTCTCCCTCTGCCTGTGTCTCTGCCTCTCTCTGCCTTTCTGTCTATCATGACTAAATAAATAAAATCTTTAGAAAAAAATAAATTACTAATTCAATCTCTCTTTACTTGTTATTGGTAGATTCAGATCATTCTCACTGGTCTCTGTCTACCTAGGAATTTATCCATTCAATCCAGTTTATCTAATTTGTTGGCATACAATTATTTATAGGATTTCCTTATCATCATCATAAAAGAGTGGTGTCTCCTCTTTTATTCTTGATTTGAATAATTTTTATCATCTCTCTTTATATCTTGGTCAGTCCAGCCAAAGATTTATTTTACTGATCTTCCCACAGAAGCAACTTCCGGCTTTGTTATTTTTCTCTATGGTTATTTAATTATTCTTTTTAATGTTTTACTCTCTATTATTTCCATTCTCCTGCTTGCTTCAGATTTTTCTTTTTCTTATCTCTGAAGGTGGAAGATCAGGTTATGGATTGAGATCCTTTTTCCTTTTTAATATGGGCATTTATCACTATTAATTTCTCTCCAGTCACTACTTTAATTGCATCTCATAAATTTTGGCATATTGTGTTTTGGTTTTTTTTGGGTTTTTTTTTGTGTGTGTTTTGTTTTAATTCATCTCAATGTATTTTCTAACTTTGGCCAATTGTCCAATGTATTTCTTCTTTGGCCAATTGATTACTAAGGAGTTTGTTGATTTTATTTATTTTTTAAAAGATTTTATTTATTTATTTGACAGACAGAGAGAGAGCAAGAGAGCACAAGCAGGGGGAGTGGCAGAAGGAGAAGGAGAAGCAGATTCCCTGCTAGGCAGGGAGCCTGATGCAGGGCTCCATCACAGGACCCCAGGATCATGACCTGAGCCCAAGCCAGACCCTAAACTGAGTGAACCACCAAGTGCCCCTAAGGAGTTTGTTGTTTAATTTCCACATATTTGTGAGTTTCCCAAATCATTTTTACTTCTTGATTTTTTTACTTCATTCCACTATGATCAGATAACATACTTCATATGATTTCAGTCCTTTTAAATGTACTGTGGCTTGTTTTGTGTCTAAGATGTTATATCTTGGAGAGGGTTCCACATGTCATTGAGAAGAATATGTTTTCTTTGTTGTTAGAGACAGTGTTCTTCTACATGTCTGCTCAGTGTAGTTGGTTTTTGGTGATGCTCAAGTCTTATATTTCTTTATTGATCATGTAGCTGTTCATCCATCATTGAAAGTGGAAGATATAAGTCTCCAGCTATTACTATTGAATAGCCTGTTTCTCCCTTCAATTTTGTCAGTTTTTACTTCATGTATTTTGGGGTTCAGTTGTTAGGTACACATGCATTTACAGTGGTAACATCTTCATGATCATTTACCTTCTTATCACAGCCCTGGCCTGTGACATGAACTCCTGTCCTATTTATCTGTGTCCAGAAAGATAACTAATAGGCATCGCAAACCTAACCTGTCAAAAACTGAGCTCCTAATATTCCCTAACTATTCCTTCTGCACGCTTCTCAAGCTCAGTTAACAGCAACTTCATTCTTTGCATTGCTTAGGCTAAATTTCTTGGTGTCATCCTTGAATTATGTCTCTTACCCCCAAATTTAACCCATCATCAAATCCTGTTGGCTGTACCTCCACATATATCCAAGATTCAGTCGCTTACCATTGCCCTACTGTCACCCCAAGCTCCATCCATACCTCTACCTATAGCAACCTAACTCTTCACCCAGCCTCCATCTTGCCAGTTCATTCTCAAGAACAGATAAATATTTCTCTGCTCAAGGCCCTCAATGGATTTCCATCTTGCTTACATTAAAAATTAAAGCCTTACCTTATTCTACATGATGTGCTCTTAATCACTTCTCTGATCCCATTTCTTAATTCTCCTTCCCTTATTCTCTTTATGGTGGCTCCTCTGGCCTCTTGCTGTTCTTTGGATATACCAGACACATCTCCATCTAAGGATCTTTGCACTAGCTGCTCCCACTCACGAGTACATGGTTTGTTTGGTTTTTTTTCCATTTTGTCATTGCCATATCCAGTGTCTAGATTAGTGCTTAGAACATGGAAGACACCTGATAAATATTTATGGAGTAAATGAGTAGATGCATGGACTCCTCACTCAGCCTGGATTTGGTCCTGCCCTGATTTTACTCCTATGGACATCTAGATCATCAGTCTTGGACAATGATGATCCAAAGGCAATGACTGGGGCAAGAGCAGGGAGCTTACATGGGTTTTCCTTTCACCTATTCTCCCCTGGCCAACACCAGCCACCCTCTGTGGCTATAACCACACTCAACCTATTCCACTCCCACACCAGCCATGGGTCTCCCAGGGAATTTGCATTTGCTTATTTGTTGTTGTTTTGATTCCATGTTTCTCTCTATAATCCAAGGTTCGTTAAAGGAAAGAGTACCCAAAGTCCATGCTCAGCCTCCACATTAGCAGGAACTGGAAATTCCTCCTCCATTTGTTAGCTGGTGTTTCAGGACCTTACAGTTGTGGAACAGGAGATGGAAAAGAAGTGAGAAACAGTGCTACAGACTGTGCATTGCAAAACTCCGTAGGGTGACTTTCACATGCATATGGCAGCCTCTTGAGGATGCTTATGATTTGACACTGAAGTTCTCTATGTATGGCATATTTCAAATGCTGATTTCGTTTATTAAGAGAAGCGTTTATGAGCTCTTCAGAGATAACGTTCCCAGGGCTCTTACCTACAAGTTACTTGATTATCTGATGCTTTCTCTGACTGTCTGCACTTTGTGTTCTGCCCTTGCTCTGGGATCCCCTTCCCCACATGCTTCTCTTGGGTAGATTCTCACTCAAGATGATCCAGTCTGGTTCCCTCCTGCAGGATCCACATCTGGCCCACAGGAAACTATGGAAGCAGATCATTTCCATTCCAGCCACTTCCTCTAGTCTGCTTAGGGCAGCCAGTGCTGTAGGGATTGAGCCATAAGCTTTTCCAGCATGAATCAGACACTTACATCAGTAGACTCATGACAAGCTTTCCAAGTGGCTCCAGGTCTGTCAGGCACCACCTCTTCTCCTCAGTGGGGGAAGGGAGAACAAATATGCAGCACTCAAACAACGTACTCTAAAGAACTTCTCATCAACTCTCTCTTCAATCTCTCTGAACATCTTTGGCTTTGCCTGTGGAGGTGAGAAAGGACGAGGTTAATCTCGGTAGGGACTACTTTGGACACCTCCTGTGCAAGTCCTTGGCTGCAGTGGCCCCAACACCAGGGTGTTAGAATATCTGGACCTATTGCATTGTTCTCATCTTATAGGTTTACGTCACAACTGCAAAGACTATAGAAGAGTCACACTTGACATCTGATTACACACATAAAATAAGACAGTTATCAACAAAAGGAAGGTGGGAAAGAAAGGCTGAGCATTTCTACTGATGTGAGCAACCTGAAAAGGAAGCCTGTGACTAAGTCAAAACTCACCATGCAGAAACACAGACCCCAAAGTGTTCATCTGGGGCACTGCAGAGTTGGACTTTCCAGACGGGTGTTTGATTGGGGTTCATTCATTTCCCAAGAGACTCCTCCACTAGTAGTACCTGACACATGGGGGAAGCTGAATAATGACAGCCCCCAACAAAAAAGGCATCCACATCCTAATCTCTGAAACCTATGATATGTCACCTTATATAGTAAAGGAGACTTTGCAGGTGTGATTAAGGGAAGAAACTTGGAGAAGGGAGAAGGGACTATGAGCCAAGAGAGCACAAGGTGCCTCCAAAAGCTGGAAAAGGCAAAGATGTGGATTCTCCCCAGAAGCTCTCAGAAGAAACCATCCTGCTGACACCTTCATTGTAGACTTCTGACCTGAAACCTGTAGGAGAATGAATTGCTCCTGTTTTAAGTCACTAAGTTTTTGTTAACTAGTTACAGTAGCCACAGGAAGCTAATACACACGATTTTTACTGACCTGAAGGTAGGAATATTCTCAAGGCATCCCAGGCAGTTAGAGAATGGGCCATACCGATAGGACACCCCTTGCATGTGGATGCTGAATGCAAGTGGGTGTTCAGCTGTGTCCTACAGATTTCCAGCATACTCAGAAACCTGAGCATTGAGCCCTGAGCACAGTAGGCTCACTTAAGGATGAGTTCCTCACGTTCATAAAACCAGGCTCCAATTCCTTTTGTTTCTTTTTAGAACACAATGAATAATGACACTTGAATTGTGAGCGACAACAACTGTTTACAGTTTGAAAACCTGCAAAATAACCCATGAACAGATTGCGTCTCTGAACTCAATGCTTCATTTATCTTGCCTGCGTTCACCCAACGGGAAACAAATGTTTTAAAGGGGAATAAAACTTTGTTCAGTGTTCCTGGTAGCATGTAACAACTGAACCCCATCTGTTCAATAAAAGCTTTAATTGGAAACTCGTTGTCTTTACTTGTATTGAGGGAGTTCTCGAATCCACCAGATGGAAATGTCGCCCTATGCCTTGGGTCTTAGCACACTAGGATTACAAAACACGGACACAGCTCCTCTTTGTATTTAGTATTGTGGCACAATCCCCCACTCTGCTCAGTGCTATAAATCTGCCTACCCTATGGTGCCCCCAGTTGCTTTTCAGCATCTCTGATGGAGTGACCTAGGGCCCCCACTGTCCACTGGCTGCAGGCAGCACCCCAGACCCCTCAGCTCCAGCACCTGTTGCCCATAGAATCCCTCAGCAAACCCTTGCCCATCACGAAGACACCGAGGTCTCCTCCAGGAGCTGACGTTGGGGGCTCAGGTGCCGGGGTGCCACTGGCCTTGGGGAGCAGGCAGGAGAGTGGCTTCCACCCTGATCTGCAGCAGCATCTACAGAAAAGCAGTCCCCCCAGTCTAGCCCTTGTTCCACTCCACACAGGCGCTCACACCCCATCTCACCGCATCCCTCTACAGACATCTCATGCTCAGGGTCCGAAGGAAGTGCAGCAGGGATGAGATCCTCCTGCTGCCTATCTTCCCCGAGGTGCCCCTGGCTCCTTCACAGCCCATTACCCTCTGGAAAGTGCACAGAAGTCCCCTCACATCTTCCCTGGACAGCCTCTCCCAAGCACACAAGCACACTGGGTAGGCAAACTTGGATCACATCAGTGGCCCTTGACCCAGGAACCTTGGGAGCCTCAGGAATCTTGACGCTCAGGCTGCATCCCAGACCTGTCACACCAGAACAACTAGAAACCCTCAGGGACATGATCTGGTTTTTAAAGCTGCCCAGGGCCCAGGGGATTCTTCCAAGAGGGGAGGTAGTTCTCGAAGATAACCAAGAGCCCGAGCTACAAGTAATCCTGCGATAGGGGATACCGATGGTTTCTCCAATTTTATTTTCTGTAAAATTAAGTACAGTGAAAAGCTAAGTGGGCTTTCAAAATGAGGCAGCACACTACACATCACAAGGAGACAGCAGACGCCCCTGAAATGAAGCCCACATGTCTTCTGGAATGACCTGAGGCAGCAGCTGGGACCCAGAGCTGGGTGGGCCTTGGACGTTTTGCCTGGTGGTTCTGGGCAGCTCTACCATCCTTCATGAGCCCAGGCTAGACCCCAGTTTAGGGGGCCTGAAGTATTTCGAATTTACAAGTTCCCTGTAAGAAGACAGATACAAAATCACGAATAAAAACTCCCTGGGTTCTAGGAAGCTTCCCCTGCACTCACAGCTCTTCCCAGGAGTGCCTGGCCTGCTGCCCGCACAGCAGGGGATGGGAACCGTGGTTACTGCACAAGCCCCACATGATTCCACCCGAGTGAGGCCCCTGGAAAGCCCCATCCTGGCACTATTCCACCTATACTTTTGTGCCTCAGAGATGACCCCAGAGACAGCCTGTGGGCTGGCAAGTTGTGCCATTTCTCACTATCAGGCCAGCAGCTGCTTTGGCGCCATGAGGCAGCCTGACAGCCAGGGGTTTGCTTTGTCCTCTCCCTCCTCAGTGTCTCGTCTCCGTTAGTATTCCTCTCCCACCACTTTTTCCTTCTATCTGTCCTCCTATTTCCTCTTTCT
The DNA here is from genome assembly GCF_018345385.1 of Vulpes lagopus. Classification (NCBI taxonomy): domain Eukaryota; kingdom Metazoa; phylum Chordata; class Mammalia; order Carnivora; family Canidae; genus Vulpes; species Vulpes lagopus. The sequence goes on from NC_054847.1 coordinate 54,233,338, forward strand.
CTTTCTCTTCTTCCTTCTGGAAGCACTAGTAGATGCCAGGAACTGCTCTGGATGCTGATCATCGGGGAGTCTGTTTGGCTGATTCTGTGGATTGACCTGCCAGAGGGATGGGAGCCATCGGGCAGAGGGGGAGACCTGGGGAATGGTCTGTACTGTGCACACGAAGGTGACTGCGAGGGGCACCCGGGTGGCTCAGCAGTTGAGCCTCTGCCTTCAGCTTGGCATGATCCCGGGGTCCTGGGATCCCACGGGGAGCCTGTGTCTCCGTCTGCCTATGTCTCTGCCTCTCTCTCTGTCTCTCATGAATAAATGAAATCTTTTTTAAAAACAAAGAAAAAAAAAGAATAAGAAAAAAAATAAAAACGAAGAAGAAGAAGAAGAAGAAGAAGAAGAAGAAGAAGAAGAAGAAGAAGATGACTGCAAAACGCACATTTACCAGGTTGCGTAGTGTCCCCCAAATTCATGTCCACTTGGAATCGCAGGGTGTGGACTTCATTGGAAACGAGATCTTTGCAGACTGGGAGGAGTTCTGACTGAAGGGGTGGGGGCGTCCTTATGAGAGAGGAGAGGACACACAGGTGGACACGGAGACAGAGGCACCCGTCGCAGTGGTGCCACTACAGCCAGGGAAAGGCCAGGACCACGCAGAGCCAGCAGATGCTGCAGGAGGCAGGGAGCCTCCTGCCCTGGAGCCTTCAGAGGGCTCACATCCCTGCCAAGGCCTGCACCTCAGACATTTGGGCTCCAGACCCATCAGGAGGCGGGTCACTCCTGCTACGTACGCGGTGTTCAGTGGCCCCAGGAAACTCACGAACAGGTAATTAAATGATTTGAAAACAACAGTCCCAAGATAAGACCCAAAGGCAAAGGGCAAGGGAGCAGTAACGCGGTAACACACTGCTTTACCCCAGACCGGCTCAAAAGGATGCTCCGAGCCCCGCGTGGAAACCTCACCTGGCCCCAGAAGTGACAGATATCTGACAGCAAACAGCAAATGCCATTCTCTGGGGTTTGGATATTTTCCTACGTCCAAAGAAAAGACAGGTTCGCCAGCGCCTTTGCAACTTTTGTGCGGTAAATACACAATGCACAGGATTGTGCATTTGCCTCCCTCCCAGCTCTTCGCCTCCAGCTCGTGGACAGATTGCTATCACCTAAAACACACAGAACTCTTGATATGTGCTGGAATGTTCAGCAGTTTCAACTTTCTTTTGCTTCGCCAAGGGTTTTAATGCTGTTTATATTCCGAAACAGGATAGGGTTGTTTTTTTTTTTCTCTCCCCCTCCCTCTTACATAAAATACAGGCCGGGAAAATAGCTTCAAACTGCCAGTGAAATGCCAACAAATGATGAATTTTTAAAGTCTCCCCAATACATGGGTTCCTTCTCAAATAAGACAAGGAAAGGTAACAGACGAGTCAGTTGATCACAAAATGGAAAACTGAACTCTTTATCTCCTCACCGTCCTTACATCATAAGAATAAACTGTACTGGCTTAAAAACAGGCAGAAATTTAAAGATCACAGACCACTAAATACAACTCGTGAGAGCTGTTTTGGCAGAAACGTACTGTGAGTTATCAGTAAGTGGGTATAATTTTTGTTGAGCACACATGTTTCTGTTATGTTTTATACCCTTTATTTTAAATCTAAAGTCAGCTGCAGTAAGTGTTGCATGCTTTTAATTAAATTCAGCATTTGGATCCTTTCTAAATAATCAGTGCAAGATGAGGAGTCGGGGGACATGCTGAAACATTGAAAAGTTCTTTCTTGATTAATCAAAATATAATCCTTATATATTTGGGTGTTCTTAAGTATCAATGAGAAGTAGATAGTGGTATTCTTGCAGCTGAGAGAGGATTATAAACCCAGGAGGCTCATCACCAGCTCAGAGGTGAGTCCAGACAATGGGCCACCTTACAAAGGATGAGAAATCCCAATTAGCATTATTAGTTGCAAAGCTCCAAAATCAGTTTGAAATTCTTACAGCATTTAGAGATTCATACAGGTGAGTAGAGTGGAATCAATGCCAAAGACTAAAATAAAAAATAGTTTTTATCCACATCAGTGTCATAATAAAGGTATATGTGTAAGCAGAATCCCGGCAAGTGAGCTTGATCACCTGTCTTCCTCATCCCTTATTCCAGACCTTTCTACTGTGGCAGAATGTGACAGAGCCACATGTTCTACCTCACCCCTGTGCCTGCGTGGGGGGTGAGTCTTGCAGGTCTCCAAACACTCTTCAGTTTTCCCTTCATTTGATGGGTCATCATGTAACCTCGACTCTCTCTCTACTTTTTCAGGCACACTCACAAATGCAATGCCACAGTTTTTGTTTCTCGGACAAGGTAACACTTTTCTCCCAAGTACAGAGAGAGAAGGACTTTGTGAAGTCTGCAGTTAAAAATGCCTGAGGTAATTAAAATACATTTTGGACTGTTTCCACATCTCTGCTGTTGTAAAGAATGCTCTATTGAACAGGGGAGCACAGATAACTTTTCAAGATCCTGATTTCAATTCTTTTGGGTAAATACCCAGAACTGGGATGACTGGATCCTATGGTAGCTCTAGTTTCAGTTTTTTGAAACAACCTAAATATCCACTGATGGATGAATAAATAAAGGAATGTGATACATACGTGCAGTGAGATATTACTCAGCATTAAAAAAGGGGGAATCTGGGGGCACCTGGGTGGCTCAGTGGGTTAAGCCTCCGACTTGATTTTGACTCAGGTCATGATCTTGGGGTTGTGAGATCGAGTCGCACATCAGGCTCCAGGCTCAGCATGGAGTCTGCTGGGGATTCTCTCCCTCCTCCTTTTCTCCTCCTGCTCATGTGCTCACTAGCTCTCCCTCTCTCTCTCAAATAAATAAATAAATAAATAAATAAATAAATAAATAAATAAATAAATCTTAAAAAAAAAAAAAGAAATCCTGCTGTTTGTGGCAACATGAATGAACCAGGAGGACATTGTACTGAGGGAAATAAGCCAGACACAGAAGCACAAGTACAGCTCAGTCCCTCTTACATGAGGGACTGAAAGTAGTCAGACCCACTGAAATAGGAAGGTAGGTTAGTAGATACCAGGGCCTACGGGAAGGGACTGGAAATCACTGCCCAGCAGTTAAAAGTGCCAGTGATGCCAGGTGAATAAGCCTTAGAGCTCCGTGGCCCATAGTTAGCAAAGCTGTAGAGCACACTTAAGAATTGATTCAGAGAGTAGATCTTCTCTTAAGTGTTCTTACCACAATAAAAAAGAAACTGGGAATTCTGTCAAAGTGAACTTTTTTGTATAAGACGCAGCTGTTTTCTAAAGGCAAAAATTCATGGATTCCATTGTCTTTAAGAGTTTTTTGCTAAGAAACAGGGTGATGCCATCACAACTGCAGACAGAAGGCATTGGCCTTCTTTGCCACCCCCACTCCACCCTCATCGCACATGATACATCACATTGAGAAAAAGGAATAGAAGGGTGGCGGGACACAGAGGGAGAAAATACTGTCTCACGGTGTGCTCTGAGGATCAGATGACCTAAGGAATGGAAATGGGCTCTGTGAACTATTAAATATGGCAAGTTTGGAAACAGTGCTTTCTAGTAGGGTTTCTGCATTTTCCCTATATTCAATTAACGCAAGAAACCCAAAGGGAAGTTACGACAATTTAGTTTCAGACTAAGTCTAAAGATCTAATTCAGCGATACCTGGAAACAGAAAACCATCTGGAAGCTATGTAAATACTGTCACACACCCAGCTGATAACTGCATCTCAAAACCTGTTAAGGAGAGGACTCCTGGGTGGCTCAGTGGTTGAGCATCTGCCTTTGGCTCAGGGTGTGATCCTGGGGTCCTGGGATTGAGTCCCACATCGGGCTCCCTGCATGGAGCCTGCTTCTCCCTCTGCCTGTGTCTCTGCCTCTCTCTCTCTCATGAATAAATAAATGAAATCCTAAAAAAACAAACAAACAAACAAACAAAAAAAAAACAAAAAAAAAAAACCCTCAACTCAACCCTGTTAAGGAATTGAGAAGGGGCCTTTTCCTCCTTCTGTCCAAGGACCATGTATATGCCAAAATTTTGGTTTGCGTTGAAATCTTGGGTGGGGGGGAGGTTGGGAGGATCTTGGACTTCCTCTTTGCCTTGTCTGGAATTGCCATAGCGTTAGATTGCCTACAGATATTTAAAACTTGCAAACGTAGGATTTTATGCATTTATTCCTAGGTCCAGCCTCCGATGATGAGTAAGCAACTGTGAGCTTGCATCTCAAGCCTTTCCAGTAAACATATAATTTTGCTTAACAAGGCAGGACAGCGAGGGGCAAGGGGGAGCGTTCTAACTTTTCTTCCAAATCAGTGCAGCTATAAAGTACAACTGTTGGAGAGCAATCCAAGGCAGGCGCGAGGAAAGAATAGTTTTATCCCTCCATTTGTCCAATCACTCTTCAAGTCCCTAATAAGCACCTACTGTGTGCCAGGTACTGGACTTGTCAGTACTTGAGACTGAAGTGCAATGTGTTTAGTTACAGCTTCCTGTTGGCATGCCACGACCGTGGCTTCCAGAACATTCTTTCTAAAAGTGTTCCATTGCGAAGATCTGTGTGTCGCTAGAACGTATCAACAAAAGTTTACCTCTGAAACACCAAATGTTAAAAAAGAATATCTAGCATTAAACTGACAATAAGGCTCCTGTTCAGATACTAGCTGCCTAAACCCATCTTTATTAAAACAAACAAACAAACAAACAAACAAACACAAGGCTAAGAATGCCTGCAGTAAAACAGAGAACATACTGTCCATACTGCCTGAATATGACACCAAAAGACAACAAGGCAGGATCTAACTATAACCATAGGCAGGGGTTACTTAGAGCCCCAGTGCTGGGATCAGAGACACCGACTGAAACAGAAGCCAAAATCTGAGAGACCCAAAACTTCGCCCTGGACCTTTGAGCCTCCAGGGCTCCCCAGTTGCTGTCACAAACAATGGGGTGCGGGGCCTGACAGACATGCTAATCCTGAACATCCTGCAGGTCAGAGGAAATGCAAACATTTCAGGCTGAAGAAAGGGCTTGGCTGATGCCCTGGGAATGAAAGCAGGGCAAGAGAGGAGGCCAGTTCTGGGGGGGGGGGGGGGGGGGGGGGGGGGGGGGGGGGGGGGGGGGGGGGGGGGGGGGGGGGGCAGGCTTTACCAGCTGCTTCAGGCTAAGGAAATGTAGAGCCCTGCAGAGCATTTGTTGCTGCTCCATCCTGGTCCTAGCCTTCTGGTATTTTGTTTTTTGTTTTTTTTGTTTTTTTGTTTTTTTGCCTTCTGGTATTTTGGCTTCTCCTCTCTGCTGTCCTACTTGGCAGGTATTTTCTTAACATAGTCCCCTCGTGTGTCTCTGCAGCTACGGTGCTGGAGGGTAGTTACATACTCCAAAGTAGCCTCTGTGCCCAGGAAAATTTTCAGTGTTCCAGAGGGATGGTTGCTCCCGTGTCTGTGTGTTTAGGTAAGCTTAGCTCCACACAAGTGACTGATATTCTGGATAATCAAGCTCTGACTCATGCTGGGAACTGGAAACGGTGGTAATTGGAAGTTGGATCTAATGCTCTTATGAGTGGGTCTGGAATGAAGAGTAAGTCATAATGCTTAGAGTCCCAAAATTCTCAGAATAAGTCACATCATTTCTCTTTCTGAAGCACCCAACCCCTGGTCAACTGTCCACATACCTCTTTCCTCATTTTCTTTCATGGTGGCCCTGTTTCCAGAAAGTCCAGCAGAGAAGAAGAGAGAACAACTTACTTAGCAAAGGAAGCTCAGATCAGATTCCTTGCTACAAAGCCATCCGCAAAGCATCCTTTGGATTGCAGGGCCACCTGCTGGGGATTCTGAGCTGTGCACACTTAGGTTCAAATATCGGCTCCTTTACTGAATAGCGGTGTAAGGCAGTGGTCTGCAGTCTGAGATACCTGGGGTCACAGGAGAACTTTTAAAGGAGGCCTCAGAGTTTTAAGGGCACCAGTTTCCAGCTGCTCAAAGTCCACATGTCCTCCCTCACAGGGCAGGTAGGACTGGTACTTGCTATATTTTTCACGGAACCCTGCCTCATTCCAGCAATAATCTCACTTATAGACATCTGAACTAATTTCTTAAAAAGCCCAATAGATATGATTAGAGGATACATTTCCAATAAGTTACTTTCAGTATCTAAAAATTCTTTGCCAAATGTATATAGTTGACCCTTAAACATGGGTTTGAAATATATATATATCCACTCATTTGTGGATTTTTTTGGATACGGTACAGTTCTGTAAATATATTTTCTCTTATATTTTTAACATTTTCTTTTCTCTTACCTTATAGAATATAATACATATAACATACAAAATATTTGTTAATCAACTATTTATGGTATCTGTAAGGATTCCAGTCAACAGTGGGCTATTAATAATTAAGGATCTGGGGAGTCAAAACTTACAAATGGGTTTTCAATTGCAAGGGCAATTGGTACCCCTAATGCCTGTGTTGTTCAGGGGTCAACAGTAATACCTTTAGGTGGGGTTTAAGATTTTATTTATTTATTCATGAGAGACAGAGAGAGAGAGAGAGAGGTGCAGAGACAGAGGCAGAGGGAGAAGCAGGCTCCATGCAGGGAGCCCTATGTGGGACTTGATCTGGGAACTCCAGGATCACGCCCTGGGCATGACAGGTGCTCAACCACTGAGCCACCCAAGGATCCCACCTTTAGGTGGTTTTCATCAACCACGTATGATGATTATGATGAGAACTTAATCCAGAAAAAAAAAAACTTTAACACTTAGAACGTTTAGCTATAGAAAAGTACATATTAATTTAAATTTCCATACATATCCTCCTGCAAAGAGGTATGATAGGATCATCAATAACAGACTATGAAGTATTAAAATGTTTGATGGTTAATATATAAAGCCCAAGAAATAACACGCATTGGTGAGAATGTGCAGAGCAAGGAACCTGTGTGTGCTATTAGTGGGCATGTAAATTGGTGCTATATCGGCAAAAAAAAAAAATGGTGACATTGATAAATTGGTGCAAAATGGAAAACAGTATGGAGGTCCCTCAAAAAATGAAAAACAGAAGCATCATACTATCCAGTAATTGCACCTCTGGGTATTTACCCAAAGAAAACAAAAGCACTAATCTGAAGCCATACACGTACCCCTTTATTTACTGCAGCATGATACGGGAGGAGCCAAGCGTCCATCCACAGATGGATAAAGAAGCTGGGAGATATGTATACAATGGGATGTTATCCAGCTATATAAAAAAAAGAAAAGAAATCTTGCCATTCACAATAAACTGGATGGATCTTCTTGGTAAGACAAAAACTTTGTAATTTCGTCTTTACGTGGAATCTAAAACACAAAGGAGAAACAGTCTTAAATGTCGACAATGAAGTGGCAGTAGACAGAAAGGGAGGTTGTTGGAGCTTGTACAAATTAGCTGAAGGGGGTTAAAAGGTACAAACTTCCAAAAAATAAGTAAGTCACAGGGATGTAAACGGCAGCTTAGGAAATAGTGAATAATGCTGTAACAGGGACGCCTGGGTGGCTCAGCGGTCGGTCAGCCTTTGGCTCAGGGAGTGATCCCGGGGTCCTGGCATTGAGTCTCATGTTGGGCTTCCCGCAGGGAGCCCCTTCTCCCTCTGCCTGGGTCTCTGCCTCTTTCTGTGTGTCTCATGAATAAATAAAATCTTTAAAAAATAATAGTACTGTCGTGACTGTACGACAGACTGTAACACACTCAGGCTGGCGAGGGCTTCCTTATGGTGCTAGTTGTTGAATCAGGTTGCACCCCTGAAACCAATACATTCAAGGGCACGTCTACTTCAATTAAAACCTTTTTTAAAAAAACCCAAAGACAAGAAAAAAAGGAAATGGTTAACAACGAATAATAGACTACTGAAAATAGACATTTGCCCCCAAGATAAAAGCTCTCGGTACAGCTGGACTTGACGGAGAGGGAGAATTGGAGCACTGTCCAGTATTCCCTCACTTTTCCAACCTGATCAGCAAAAAGCCTTACACTGAGACATTTAAGGGGAGCTCTACTGCATGTGGGAAACTACATCCTTTGAAGCCATTAAACTTGCTATTTTTTTAAAAAGGAAAGAATGCGGGAGGGTTACAGGTTTTGCCCATTCCCGCGGAGAGGATCACCTGCCCTGGGCCCTGCGGTCACACAGGTGAAAGCTTAGAGCAGTAAGTCAACACGGGCCTTTCCGCCACCGTGTCCCGCGATCTCGGGGCCGGCGACCCCAGAGCCAAGCTGCAGCAGCTGGCACCGCCGGACCCTCCCGAGCGGCCCGAGAGCGGGGGGCGGGCCCTCCTGAGACCCGGGGACCTCGGGGCTGCCGACCCCGCCCCGCCCGCCGGGACTCCGCAGGCAGCCGGAAGCGGGGGGCGGGAGAAAGGTCCCAGCCCGGAAGTCCCGCCCCCCGCACGACCCCTGAGCTGCGGGCGGGGTGGGGCGACGGCGGCTCTACCCAGAAGCCCGGCGGTTGCTAGGCGGGGCGGGGCGAGACGGGGCGACGGCAGCCCTCCGGGCGAGGCGGGGATTGGTGAGCGGCGGGCGGGCGGGGCGGCGCCGGCTCTCCAGGTGAGGCCGGGGGTTGGTGGGCAGCGGGGGACGCCACGCCTGCCCTCCGAGCGAGGCCGGGGGTTGGTGAGCGCGGCGGCGGGAGGCGGGCCCGCGCCGGGGGCGTGGCCGGGCACGTGCCGCGGAACCGGCGCGGCGGCGGCGGCTGAGGGGTGAGGGCCGTTCGCGGGCCGAGGCGGGCGCGACCCAGGGGGCCTCGCGGAGGCCGGAGTCGCGCCTGGGCTGGTGGGAGCGGGGCGGCGGCCTGGCCGGAGCTCCGAGCGCGGCCGGCGGGGACAGGAAGGGAGGATGTCCCGGTTAGAAGCCCCCGCGAGGGTCCGGGGCGCGGCGGGGAGGACGCGCCCTGGACCGCCAGCTGCTGGCTCCCGACGCGGCCCGCGGGAAGCGAAAGCCTCTCGTCGTGCGGCGAGCCCGGGCGGGGTCCGGTCGGTGCGGCTCGGGGGGCCCGGGGTCGCGAGGTGTCCGGCCGCGTGCCGGGAGGAGGGGCTGGGGAGGCTCGCCCGCCGGTGTGTGTGTGTGTGTGTGTGTGTGTGTGTGTGTGTGTGTGTGTGTGTGTGTGTGTGTGTGTGTGTGTGTGTGTGTGTGTGTCGCCGGCAGGTTCCCGCCGGTGTGTGTGTGTGTGTGTGTGTGTGTCTCGCCGGCAGGTTCCCGCCGGTGTGTGTGTGTGTGTGTGTGTGTGTGTCGCCGGCAGGTTCCCGCCGGTGTGTGTGTGTGTGTGTGTGTGTGTGTGTGGCGCCGGCAGGTGTGTGTGTGTGTGTGTGTGTGGCGCCGGCAGGTTCCCGCCGGTGTGTGTGTGTGTGTGTGTGTGTGTCGCCGGCAGGTTCCCGCCGGTGTGTGTGTGTGTGTGTGTGTGTGTGTGTGTGTGTCGCCGGCAGGTTCCCGCCGGTGTGTGTGTGTGTGTGTGTGTGTGTGTCGCCGGCAGGTTCCCGCCGGTGTGTGTGTGTGTGTGTGTGTGTGTGTGTGTGTGTCGCCGGCAGGTTCCCGCCGGTGTGTGTGTGTGTGTGTGTGTGTGTGTCGCCGGCAGGTTCCCGCCGGTGTGTGTGTGTGTGTGTGTGTGTGTGTGTCGCCGGCAGGTTCCCGCCGGTGTGTGTGTGTGTGTGTGTGTGTGTGTGTGGCGCCGGCAGGTTCCCGGGTCACGGGCCTGCTTACTCCGCTGGTCCTGCGCGGCCGCGGGTCTCCTGGGCCGGTTACGTCACGTCGCTCCGCAGGAGACCGGGAGTTCCTGGCGGTCCCTGGGGCAGCGCGGGGCCGGCGTGGTTCGCCCTGGCGCGGCGCTCTTACCTTCTTCGGGGCCTAGGGAGGCTGCGGTTCTGGGTGGAGGAGGGGGCAGGCTGGGACAGAACAGCCCAGAACTGGGTGGGAGGGCGCGCTTGGCCCTGGCACGACCTGCTTCCCTGGGTTGCTAATTCAGAGAAAGAGCGAGCCAGCCCTGCGGACTGGGCTGCCGGGCCGAGCCGGCCGCCCCGCCCACCCGCCTAGTCTTGGGTGCTGTGCCACCCGGTAGTTCTGGCTCGCGGTGAGCTTGCGCGGCCCGATGACCGGTGGTGCCCAGAGCGGTGTGTGGTCACCGACGGCTTCTCAGTTTTCATGAGCGGGGATAGGTGAGCGTTGGACCTACTGGTGCTCGTGAAATGCCTCCCCAGCGGTCGTGGACGGTCTTGTCTTTCAGATAAAAGCCTCAGCTGAAGCAGGCCGAGCCTCCCTGCTGGGACGTCTGTGACTGTTTTATGCCACGTCATGGGTGTTTGAAGAGGAGGAAGGAGGCCCTGGGAACGAGTAGCTTGATCTGTCCTGACTGAAACCACACTCCAGGGCTGAGGTGACTTCCTCAACCTGCTCAACAGCTGCCACGCCTGGTGTCAGTGTAGATAGAGTCACTCCTCTGTTTAGCAGTCACCAGGGAAAAACACTCTGACTACAGCGTGTGGGTACACAGGCTTGTAGAACTAGGTAGATGCCACAGGATCCTGTGGCTATAGCTGCATTTCTGAAATCCTCGGTATCACTGTGGTACAGCCGAGCTCTGCCCACTGCTGCGCTGGGCCGTCTCGCCACTTGACGGAAACTGAGATGTCAGTGCGAGGAAGGAGAGAGAACCAATTTTAAAGTCCCCAAACCAGAATCATTTTTGTTTGCTCTTCATTCCCACTTTAAAGATGGCTGGTCAGATGACCTCGTTTCCCCTGTATTTGTAATGTGGAGCAGAGTGTGTTAGGTCTCACACATGGGAAACCATGTTCCCAGTGCACCCTGGAGAGAGGCTGTGGGCTCCACGAAGGTTCCTTTATCTTAATGAGGCCTCTGACCATCTCTGGGCTCAGATTATCGACTTTTAAACACAATTTATCTGCCTCCCTTCTGTTTTGATTGCTGTGTTAATGGGTTTGTGACCGTAACAAACAGGATGTGACATTTTTGCTGAGATCCTTGGAATGATTATTTCCTCTGTGGTAATAGTAAATGGGAAGTTCTCTATGTGCTTTAAAAAAAAAAAATGTTAAGTGCTGGTAAATGAGTGTTACCAGGAACTACTTAACTTCTGATTTTCATCAGATTGTCTTCAACTCAGGCCCTTCCTGCAGTTACTTGCCATTTTTACACACAATTTTGTGTGCATTTTCCTTGTGAAAAAAGAACAGATCACCCTGAGCCTCTAACTGCTTCCCCAAGCTTGTGTGTGCATAGTGATCTCTGCTCACTTCCTGGAGTCCTCATGACCGCTGGAGGGCGGAGCAGCGCTTCATCCACCTCCACAAATGCCTTCCTGACCACGCTCAGTCGAGCCCATCCACAGGCAGGACTGACAGGCTGTTTTTCCTTCCAAGAACCTTCAAGGTGGTCTGGTTGAAAGATGTCGGCCCTCACTACCCTGTTTAAGTATGTCGATGAAAATCAGGATCGCTACATTAAGGTAAGGGAATGTTTATTGTAGTAAACATTAAAATCTGGTTCAATGCAGTGGGGCTCAGAGAAAGTTTCAAGAAACTAATAGGAGTTGTGCAATTTAAATATGAAGACTATCGTCTAGATAGAGTGAGACAGATACAGCGTGATCTCACATATATGTGGAATCTTAAAAAGTTAATGATACAGAAACAGAAAGTAAAACTCTGGGGGCTGGGAAATGGGAAGATGTCAGTCCAAGGGTACAAACGTTCAGTAATACTGTGTTATATGCTTAAAATTTGCTAAAACAGTAGATCTTACTGATCTCTCACCATACAGAAGAAATGGTAACCAAAAAGTGTGTGTGTATCATCTGGAGGTCTCCTCTGTTGCCTCATTCCAGTATGCAAGTTATACTTTGGGCTTTTGACAGAAAATCTCAAAATATATTTGTTTCTAGAAATAGCAGAGCTGATCAGAGATTTTAGTTTAATCTCCATCTGCAATTTCTTGTGGTAGATATAGACTAAAGAACTCTTAACTTTTTTCTGGCATTTCATCTATTTTGAATGATTTGGTAATGTAAATAAAATCTTTTTCTTGACATTAAAGAATTGTGCTTTGCAGTTATTTTTGGAAGACACATTTCAGATGAAATCTTTAGTTCTCATTCTAAAAATTATATTTTAAAGAACTTGGCCATTGTGAACGTGAATAATAAACTAACTTGGACTTTGAAAATGTTGGGTACTTTGTTTCAGTTGTGATTTTGTCAGATTCAGTTGTAAATTTATTTATGGAACTTTGTACATTTCACATTCATCTTGTGCTTAATGGTTAAAAATACACATTCTAACATTTTTCTGTTATGCTGTAGTTCTGCATACAGGGTCAATAAAGATAGTTTTTTAAAATCTTAAAAAGCAAATGCGATAGCTCTTCTCTTTGCTATCTAGCCATCATATTAAAAAAGGACTGGTTGCAGGTAGCAAGTCAACTTTGGGTGCCTAAAACCTGGCAAATTTATGAATATCTTTCTTCCTTAAGGAGCACCTTTTTAGAATCCATTTTTACTTCCTATCCACAAACAGAAACTCGCAGAATGGGTTGCCATCCAGAGTGTATCTGCATGGCCTGAGAAGAGAGGTGAAATCAGAAGGATGCTGGAAGTTGCTGCCGCAGACATCAAGCAGTTGGGTGGCTCTGTGGAATTGGTAGATATTGGAAAACAGAAGGTATGGCGCTGGCATTCTTGGAATTACAAAACCACAATGAGCAGACCTACTTGAGGGCCCAGCACGTTCTTTTTTTTTTTTTTGGACTTGCTTATTTGAGAGAGAGAGAGTGAGCTGGGGGAGGGGCAGAGGGAGAGTAAGTCTCAAGCAGACTCCCAACTGAACACAGAGCTCAATGTGGGGCTTAGTCTCACGACCTTGAGATCATGACCTGAGCTGAAATCAAGAATCAGACACTCAACTGCCACCCAGGTGCCTTGGACCCAGCATGTTCTTAAACTTCATCGTTTGCTTCAGATAATCTTCCTGTCTTTAAACAGAAAAGGCCTGATTTTCATACTAAACTATATGATTTCCTTAGTTGGATGGGGGCAAAATTTTTGTAATACCCAGCAATTTTCTCCAGGTGGGAGAGCTCTTGAAGTTACTCAGAAGTAAGTTAATTTGGGGTGCCTGGGTGGTTCAGTGAGTTAAGGATCTGACTCTTGATCTTGGCTCAGGTCTTGATCTCAAGGTCACGAGTTCAAGCTCTGAGTTGGGCTCCACACTGGGTGTGGAGCCTACTTAAAAAAAAAAAAAAAAACAGCAGCAAAAGAAGTATGTTAATGTCATGGTCACTCTTAGAAAATCTCTGGGATTCCCCCCTAGAAAGCAGTGTACATTCAAACTAGGAGCATGCACACTGAACGTGTAGATGTGAAAGTGGTGAAGACCCCCATTCACCACGCTGTGTCCCCTGCATCCCAGGGAGAAACAGCACTTTTTTATGACTTGGTTCCTGAAAAAAGAGCTGTTTTTGTATTATACTGGCCCAGCACAGGTTTCTGACAAGTGACGGTTCATTTTCTTCCTGACATGAATGAACCATCTCACTAATAATACATTATTCTACTTTTTTAGTTTCAGATGATTTCAAGTCCCATGCTAATGACATGTTTCATGTCCTATATTTTCTAAGTTTGTAGTATTTTTTTATATTGCAAAGTGTGACAGAGTTCTCTTGCCTGGTGATTTAAGTGTCCGTTGGTATCATAGCCTTGGGGGGTTTTTTTTGTTTGTTTTTTTGTTTTTTGTTTTTAAAGATTTATTTATTTATTCATTCAGAGAGAGCGAGAGAGAGGCAGAGACACAGGCAGAGGGAGAAGCAGGCTCCATGCAGGAAGCCCAATATGGGACTCCATCCCCGGTCTCCGGGATCACACCCCAGGCTGCAGGCGGCGCTAAACCGCTGCGCCACCAGGGCTGCCCCTAGTCTTGGGGTTTTATGTTTGGACATTTAGCCACATTTGGTGTTTTCAAAAATAGAAGAACCCAGAGGCCCAGATGGGCTGTGTCTCCACTGAGCACCCACAATCAGTTGATGATGAAGGGGGTTCACACATGGACCACCTGATTGCCGGTCCATTATTGTACGTATGAGATTTCCTTTGGCCACAAGTGTAATAATTGACTTAAGATGTACTATAGCTTTCCAGCACTTTTCCCCACCTGTGAGAGAATAAATCAAGGTTCTTTGTATTGTTTTATTGGAGAAGCATAATTAATTTGCTTCTCCTCCATTTTTTCCTAGTATATGAAAAAAAAAAATCTAGGTGACAAATAATAAGACTTGTTTCATTACAATAGAATTATTCTATTTAACACTGACGTTGGAGTGCATTTCTTCAGGAAGGACAAAAGACACACCAATGACTGCTATACTCTTGAATTACATAAGACCTATTTTTTAAAAAAATATTTATTTATTCATGACAGACAGAGAGGCAGAGACAGAGGCAGAGGGAGAGGGGAGAAGCAGACTCCATGCAGGAAGCCTGATGTGGGACTCAGTCCCGGGTCTCCAGGATGACACCCTGGTCCAAAGGTGGCGCCAAACCGCTGGGCCACCGGGGCTGCCCCATAAAACCAATTTTTATCAAGGAATTGATAGATTTCATCACTGTTAGAAAAGTTCCACAAAGATCCTTGTACCATGGGGTAATAGCATGTTGGAGCTTCTCTTCCTGTGGTAGCAGTGTCCCATGTTTTAGGAAGCCATGATGACTTGGGGCAGTTGTGGAGGTGGAATTGGAGTTTATCATGTGTACACGCAGAAGCTGGAGCATCCTCAGGCTTACGGGGGAAAGATGACATTTGGAGTTCCAGGTCCTGGTGACGGACCTCAGAGCATGAGTCTGGTGGGTCAGGCTGGAAGGCAGGCATGGGCTGTGGGAGAAGCTGACATGGGGCTCTTTGGTATCAAGCCCACTGCCAGGGCTGGTGTGGTAACGTCAGGTCCAGCCCCTCCGCTGCCCAGCCACTGCCCTGGCAGTAGGACAGAAAGGCTGCAGGGCCAGGAGATGGGGGGGACCCGGTCACCAGGGGCCTGGCCTCCAGACAAGTGCTCAGAAAGTGGGAGAGTCATGAGTCCTCCCTCACAAACTGGTGAGGGACAGGAAGTGAACAAAGCACTTGGGACGGAATAGGGCCCATTGGGAGCCGGTACAGTGAGTGTAGGGCTGGGAACTGGACTAGCATGGTGTCCGTGGGGATGGAACAGAAGCAGGGAGACATGTGGAGCCCTTGCCAATGACTTGTGCCCACACAGGTACTCTGGTAGAGGAAGGCATGGTGCCCCTCAAAACACCTGATGGTGTTGCTCAGCCAGACATCATTCTTTCATGTCCTGAGAAGTTAGGGGTACCCAGGCAGAGATTTGCAACATGAATTTCAGTACAAATTTACCTGGGGGCCCAAACGGCATCTTAGATAAAAAAGGTGAAGTATTGGAGTATTTCAATTATATAGAGTAGAAATTTACTTAGAGAAAACCTGTCATTTAAAAATCATTATTTTCCTGAGGCCAGTGCAGGGCCAGCTGCAACTATAGTGCCACGTGTTGTCATGTGTGACCAAGACAGTGAGTTGAAGGAATGATTCTTTGCCCCCTGTGGCTGGGGCTGTCCTTCCGGAACCTGCGGGAGAACCCAGCCCTGCAGGCGGTTCACGTGGACAGGTGACCTTGGATCCCAGGGCTGAGCATGGGTCCCCTGGGGTCCCCAAGACTTAATGCAGTGAGCATTTCTGAGTGCAGTTCATTGGCAGGACAGATCCTGCTAGAGTCCCGGCAGCCTGGCCTGTCAGCTCGAGTATGATCCGCTCATTACTGGCTCATAGCCGCCCCCCCCCCCCCCGTTCTTGGGGTCCCCCATTCTTGGGGGTGTGGGAGACGGGTCAGGCGTGGGAAAGGAGCCCAGCAGGAGCACCGGCTCTCACTCTTCCCTTCTGTCTTGGTCTGCGTCCTTTTCTGTGCACACTTCTGACCCACAAGCAGAATTTTAAACATGTATCTCCTGCTTTAAGACGGTGGTAGTTTTCATCCATTATTTTAGAAGATAATGAAAGTTGTATTCAGCATCTCGTACAAATTTAGCCTTCTTAACATTTTGTTAATGTAAAATTTAAAAAAAGAAAATCAACCTTTAAAAATTCAACAGACATCCCGCCGGCGCGAGCATGAGGCCCGCCCAGGGTGGCTGACTCTGCCAATAAAGTGGGCCTGCGCCGGCGCCTGTCAAAAAATAAAAAAATAAAAAAATAAGAATTCACCAGACTGCCTGCAGTTGGTGAACATGACACGGTCTCAGTGCTCAGGATTTTGGGAAAGGAATTTCCTGTTCATCACTGACCCGGTAGAACACTGTGTTCTTGACCTCTACAGTACCAGCTGCTTGATGAGAACAATAGAACAGTGAACACAAAATAGAAATTCTCCAGGTACTTTAATAACATCTACTAGAAGCACCAAATTTTTAAAACAAAGGCTGTCTTCAATTGGCTCCTTCTTGATTCTTAGCTCCCTGATGGTTCTGAGATCCCACTTCCTCCCATTTTACTTGGCAAGCTGGGCTCTGACCCGCAGAAGAAAACCGTGTGTATTTACGGACACCTAGACGTGCAACCAGCGGCCCTGGATGATGGCTGGGACAGTGAGCCCTTCACCTTGGTGGAGCGTGATGGTAAGGGATGCTCTTCTCTGGGACAGGAAACATCTGGAGGAGCCTTCCTGCTCTCTTACCTGGGGGCTACACTGTGTCTCTCAGAGGTTATCCTTCCAGAACAAGTTATTTTTACATCACGTGGCAGTTGGGTTCTGGAAGTTGCGCACATGTGCACCAGTCACTGAAATATCACTGTGTCAGAATTGGGGTTGAGTGAGATTTGTAGTTCTCTCTTGATGATGGTGCATGGTGGGCCCTATGTATGACCAGGTTGTCTGCCCCTAACTGTGACGCACTGGTTGCAGAAGTAGATTTGAAGTAACTAGCCAGCTAGCAGTGCCCTCCTGGAGCTGGCTCTGCCGTCCATGCCCGAGTCAGCAGGAACGTGTCTGCTAGAAGGGGAGGGGAACTTGGGAGCATCCACGTGGCTTGCTCTTAGGTTATGGTGAATTTTCTGGTAGATCCTAACAGTAGTGTAGGAGGGAGACTCGGGGCTCCTGACAGAATTAAATTGGGGCTTCTGATTTGAAGAGGGGGTCTTAGGATGCTGCATGTGGTTTGCTACGCTACCAGGCGTGCTCCAGAAATACACTTTCTTTTCTATTTCATTGTGATTGTAACTGGAATTTGCTGATTGCTATTCTAGGCAAACTGTATGGGAGAGGTGCGACCGATGATAAGGGTCCAGTGGCCGGCTGGCTGAATGCCCTGGAAGCCTTCCAGAAGACAAATCAGGTACTTCAACCCCGTCTAACTACCTGGCTCCATCAGAACGATACAAAGCAGGGCTGTTTTCTCCTGGAACGGCCTGTAGAGATTACAGATCACTGGGATATGAGAAAGCAAGGTCTCCCAAAACCTGTGTATCAGCACAGTGCGATCAGATATAAGGCTATAGGTTTGTTTTCCGGCTTTAGGAATTGTAATTGTTTTACAGTCGCTCAGAGGTCGTAGTACTGATGACTCAGCAGAAATCCAGCCAGTGCCTGAAATTCCAGTTTTCAGCCACTGATTCTACCTCTGGGACAGCAGACCTTGAGGCCACATCCTGGGCTCTGTGGTAGTGGGCGACTCCTAGCTTTCTCAGGGAGTGGTTTTATCCTTCTAAAAAGTCCTTATTTTTTAGAATATATTTCCTTAGCTGTAAAATACTGCTCATGTCTAAAGTTTGTAAAATAGAAAAGTAGAGAGGAAAAAGATGCCTAGAATTCCAGCAGTTAGAGACTTTGTATTTTGTTACTTCATGATCTCTTCAACTGTTTTTAACCTAATCCTGATCATTGTGTACAGATTTTGCATCATGCTTTATCTCGTACGTGATAAAATAAAAATATCAAGACAAGCATTTTTGTCAGAGGGTAGAGTGGTAGATCTGAAAAGGGACTGGGACTCACTGGTCCAAGTGTCATTTTGCACAAGAGGGAGCTGAGGCCCAGACCCTCCGACAGACTGGACTTGGGGACTGGGAAGATTCCCTTTTCTCCAGGGCCCCTCGGGATCTGGAGGTGACCGAGGGGGAATGGCTGTGTGCAGGGCAGAGCTGCCAGGGTCCCAGGAAAGGTTTCATCTGAGAGACAGAAGGGGAGAGGCAGTGGGGAGTGCGGGGAGCTGTCCAGGGGCAGTTCTGAGCTAGGCCTCCCCGGATTTGCGTCCCTGTGGGGCCTCTGCTGCTCTGTGGCCTGTACGACCTTTGGCGAGTCACCTCGCTTGGGTGCAGCTTCATTTTCTCACGTGTGTAAGGCCACCTTCCTCCCTGCATGGTGCTGGGGAGACGGGGCCTACAGAACAGTGGGCGGCATCTCGCGGTTACTGTCCGCTCCTCAGAAGGCCCTCCGCGCATGGAGAGGCCGTGGTGCAGAGCGCCTGAAATAGGAGCGGGCCCCTACTTGCTCTTGCGTGCGGGGTGGTGACTGCTCCCTGACACAGGCAGAGGCTGGTTTTGTCTGTGTCGTGGCACATGCCATAGAGAGAGCAGCTCAGGCTTCCTTGGAGACCCCTGGTTGGCGTGTGGATAGGATGTGCGGTCACACTGTGGACTCCTCCTGGGCAGGAGTCCTCAGTGAGGTTGTAGCTGCAGCCGGATCCGGGCTCGGCCCTTGACGGCCCGGCACCCGAGGACCGAGGATCCCTGCCAGGCACACAGCCCGTCTGAGTGGTGGGTCGTGAGGAAGTTGAGGCTTTGACATTTGTGATTGCAGAGCACTTGGTGACTTCATGTCCCTAGTGTTCAAGAAATAAAAGGACCTGAGAACTGAATGCCTCATTTCCCTTCCATAGGAAATTCCAGTCAATGTCCGGTTCTGCCTGGAAGGCATGGAGGAGTCGGGCTCCGAAGGCTTGGACGAACTGATTTTTTCCCGTAAAGACACATTCTTTAAAGATGTGGATTACATCTGCATTTCTGACAATTACTGGCTGGGGAAGAAGAAGCCCTGTATCACATATGGTCTCAGGGGCATTTGCTACTTCTTCATTGAGGTATCCTGCATTTTCCGCGTTTCTTCCTGTTTCTCTGAGCCTGTAATCTCCTTTGTCCTTTGTAGCGCGCAGCTGGTCAGTCCTGGAAGGCAGCCGTGCAGGGAGAGGCCCAGAGCCTTCTCTATGTGCCAGGTCTTCTGTGACACCACTTCGGGGTCCTCCAGCCACGCTTAGTTTCTCACCACCTCAAGGCACAGGGGGTATTTGGAGAATTGGCTGGGAGCAGTTGAGGAAGGATGAACTGCCACTCGCCCATTTCAGAAGGTTGACTTCTGCAAAGCACTATAGAAAGACTTACTTTGATAAAGTAAGATGTTCACATTTCAGCCCTCAGGCTCTGCCTGGACCAGAGATCACGAGGGACCTGGGTGGTTGTGGCCCACACGGAAGCCTGGCACAGGCATGGAGTGGGAGGGCCACGGACAGCTGAGCCCGGGTTTCCTGCACAGACAAGGGGGGTCCTAACACATAGGGTGACTGATGCCTGTGAGGGAGTGTTGTGCAGGCTGAAAGTGCCAGAATCCTAACTGCTGCCCTGAGCGCTTAGTCTCTCAGAATGACTTTTCTCAGGTCCGACCCGAGAACCCAGTGGCTGTGAGTCAGATGCTTCCAATTTGCCATTTTACAGGTGTGGAGAGTCAGGCCTGGCGAGGCTCCAAAGCTGACCCTCGTCACAGGCTGTGGGGTGTTGGGGGGCCTGGCCCCAGGTCCTCAGGCTAAAGGTCCTTGCAGGCTACTTTTCATGGTGGGTGTTCCCTCTCAGCAGAAAAGCGCAGGGTCTCCACGAAGCCTCCAGAAACGGCTGAGTGTTCTCACCCATAGTCAGCGTTTCCAAGAGTATATTTGTCATTGCTACCAAAGTTTTATAATTTAGGAACTGCCTTGCTTTCCTCCTTGAGGGAACAAATCTTGATTTTGAAAATTGTTAGGTTTCGTGAATGTTTTTGGTTCAATTTACTGTCACACGATCAGGCTAAGTTCCCACTGGATAGCAGCTAGAGTGGTCTCTTTCCATCCAGGTGGAGTGCAGTGACAAGGACCTCCATTCTGGCGTGTACGGGGGCTCGGTGCATGAGGCCATGACGGATCTCATCATGCTAATGGGTAAGCACGGTTTCAGTCGCTGTTCAGTGACTTGGGAGAGAAGTTGGAGTGACCTTGTTTCAGGCTGTCATCAGCATTTGGCCCTTGTCACCGTTCTTTGTGGAGCACCTGAGTCTCCTTCACTTTCTAACTACTTCCTTCTGCTCTCTGTTCCCATTGAAAGATGGACATGCTTCATTTCTGCCTGTCTCCCTGGATTCCTCCATGTGTCATCAAACCCTGCCTTGCCTCCAGGACCCACCTGGGGCAGCCCCTAGTGCCATCAGGCCCCATCTGAGCCGGCCTCTAGGATCACGTGACCACCCTCCCCTGAACACAGTTGTATTTTCCGTCCCTTGGAGGGCACCGGCTCTATTTTCCACCACAGCACCCCAGCAAGGGCTCCTTCAGGCTCAGCTCTGTGGCAGTGAGGCCCAGCCCAGTCCTTCTGGCATCCTGCTAGTTTAAGCCTGGACATAGCTTTGCCTCATCCACATTTGCCTAAGTTCTGTTCCCTTCCCTCTTGGATAACAGGCTTCCATATGTGCAGCCTGTCATCTCTGGGCCCGGAGTCTACTTTGTTCTACTCATCCTTGCCTCCTTAGCTAGGGAGCAGCTGGTTTCTTGTGGAACGTGTATTTAAAAATACTGATCAGTGTAGCAGCTTTTATAGGAAGCCTGCTGCACAGTCTGCGTTCTGGTCTGTGACTGTGGACAGTTCACCTACCCTTCCAGATCAGGATCTTGTGTGTTAAAGTGGGAAGATGATACTGCTCACCTCACTGAGTTGTTTACATATGTAACTGATTGTTGGCAGGCCATGCTCGAGAGCTCATGTGTGCCCAGGGAACATCACTGCAAAGCTCTCAGTCCTCCTGCACCCTGGGCCCCAGTGGCTGAGGGGTGGGGGGCCATGGTCTCTGGCTTGTGAGCACAGCTCTGTTTGTGCCACCCGCTGCTGAGCACTCCTCTTCTGTGCCCTCCCAGGCTCTCTGGTGGACAAGAAAGGAAAGATCCTCATTCCCGGCATCAGCGAGGCAGTGGCCCCCGTGACAGAGGAGGAGCTGGAACTCTACGACAAGATTGACTTTGACATGGAGGAGTACACCAGGGACGTGGGGGCAGAGACTCTGCTGCACGGCTGCAAGGTGCCTTGTTTGTGTCCACATGTCCCCTATGTGCCCACCGTACCCTGTGCGGGGGACCCGCCCCCTCCTGTGGGAAGGAGCCAGAGGTGCTGGCAGAGACCCAGGCATATCTGTGTGTCGGGAGCCCTCAGATGGTACAGACATAGAAAAGCAGCACCTTACTGGGCTTGAAATTAGAATTAGGAGCTTTTTAAAAATGTCATATGTTGACTTTTGACAGCCTGGGAGCTGGAGAATGTGTGCAGAGAACACATAGTAGCAGGTAGCTTTTGCCTTATTTGCGTTTCTGGAATCATTGTGTACCACTGGGATCAGAGGTGATTAAGGCTAACCCCACAGCCAGTCCCCAAGGTGGGAACCATTCGCATAAAATGCATTAGCCTAGATCCTGGCTCCTGAGTCCAATAGGCAATGGTAGTCAAATTGTAGCAACAGGCCCTAGGGTGCAGGAGGAATATGGCCAGGCCCAGCCCAGGAGCTCCGTTTCTCCAGGAGAGGAACGCACAGAGAAATGTAAAAGAGTGTGGAGGCCAGGTGCCTGGGAGGGGTGCAGCCTGAGGGGATGGGAGGGGTGTGGCCTAAGGAGGACAGGAGGGACACAGGCGAGTCTAGCTGCTCGTGGGGAGGGCCAGCTGGAGGGGGTTGGGGATTCAGACTACAAAAGCCTAGCTGCAGGCCTGTGACACCCCAAGGAACCCATGTGCTCCCCTGGAAGATGGTGGATGTGATGGGTTCGAACAGAGGGATGATGATCAGACCCGCCTTGCGGGCAGACTGTTGGAGGGGTGCTGAGGGCTTGGGGCTGGGGGACTGGTTGTGCTGCTGCAGGGGCCACCCAGAGCTGGCAGGGACGCACGGGGGAGAATTGGTGGGCCTGAACAGAGCAGGAATCCCGCAGGTGGAGGCACGGGTGGGGGCCTTCACAGGGCGGCTGGCAGTGGGATCCTGAGGCCAGAGAGTAGAGTGTTTGTGGGGAGGGGGGGGGGGGGCCTGAGTCTGGGAGAGCTGGTTTCTGAACAGACTTCAGTTCGCTCCCACTGTGGCCTTCGAGTTAGTGTCTGTATTGGGAGGTGTCTGCATTAGGGCCATGTCTTCCTTCCAGGTGTCCCTGAGCCTGTTTCACAAGCAGGAAGTCCACACGTTAGGTGGCCAAATCACAGGAGCCCCGGGGCCCTGTCAGGTTTCTCTTGCCAGCCTGTCATTTAGGGGCCTCGTGTCCTCTTGACTCTTCAGGCGCTGCTGCTGGGATGCGTGAGGTGTGGGAGGTGGTGGTCTCAGTCCTACACTGGGGAGATGAGGGCCTGCCTTGTGCCAGCCCACTTGGCAGAGAGTGATGATGCTCAGTCTCTCGTCACCTGGCCCAGGACAGGGTGGGCAGTCCTGGCTTTCCTCCCAGTAGGAAATGCCCTGGGGGAGCCAGGGGGCTCACAAATGGCCTGCTTCTCCTGCCCTCTTCCTCCTGGCTCCTGGCATCTCTGGTCCCGCAGGAGCTCTGAGGTCTGTGGGACCACAACTTAGCCCTGAATTCTGCGGGGCTGGTGAGAACCCCACGGCTCTCAGAGCCAGCGGCAGCCCTGAGCTGCAGTGAGGCGGGGAGATGCCACACTTGAGGCTGTTCGGAGTGTGGCAGTGCCCCCCATTGTGGTGTACCCCCATAGCAGGTACTAGAGCACATTGAGGGCAGGCTCATCTCTCAGCCTTCCGGGGGCTGTACTTCCTGCCTGGGATTGTGTGGACCCTAGGCCGGCTGATGACCAAGAGGGACATCTCAGATGACACTGCCGCCTCCTTCATCTGCAGACAGTGCTATCCCCTGCCCCCCTGTGTTTTCTGCAGAAAGACATCCTGATGCACAGATGGCGGTACCCGTCTCTCTCTCTCCATGGGATCGAAGGCGCCTTTTCTGGATCTGGGGCCAAGACTGTGATTCCTAGGAAAGTGGTCGGCAAGTTCTCCATCCGGCTGGTGCCAAACATGACTCCCGAAGTTGTCAGCGAGCAGGCATGTGATGGAGCTGGGATGCGGGGAGGGGCCACAGCAGAGACTCGGAGCACAGAGGCTTTTAGCAGGGCACCAAACCCCAGACCCACACTTCCCACTTCTTGACTCTTGCCAACTCAGTAATTACTAGAATAAGCAGTTCAGAAACTGGTTGAAGA
Organism: Vulpes lagopus; assembly: GCF_018345385.1. NCBI lineage: Eukaryota > Metazoa > Chordata > Mammalia > Carnivora > Canidae > Vulpes > Vulpes lagopus. Next base: position 54,256,917 of record NC_054847.1, read on the forward strand.
TAAAGGCCACATAAAAATCCTCACATATGACCTTTGTCACTGCTGAGGCATGCTATAAATCTGACCTGTGACCTCATCCTAAGGCTTCAGGGCAAATGCTAACTTTGGGCTGAATCTGTTAAAGTGAGAATCCACAGGAGCCGCGTCTGGGCCAATGTGAGGAGCGGAAGGGCAAGACTCCAGACAGGGAAAATTCTGGAGGTTCACAAACATGGGGGCGGCCACCCGCCCTCATCTGAGAGTTCCCCGAGAGATGGAATCAAGGACTTCCTTAATGAGAGGAAGTGGGGACTGAGAGGTCACCAGCTGTGCCTCAGTGGCACGGGGCTCCACTGTTGGTCTAGATGTGGTTATTGTAAAACAAATCAAGGAACATTTTTTTAAAGACATTTAAATTTTATCACATGGGAAGATCTGTGTAAAGGGTGAATTGCTGGAAATGAAAGCATTACCATTTACCTTTAAGTAGCTGGATTTTTTATCTAGGTAAAATCCCTTTTTTTGTTACCACAGTTAAGCTCAGTGTCAGCAGCAGAAAGTGAGGCCCATTGCAGACTCTGTAGACTCTGTGTAGACTCCATGCAGATTCTGGGTGGACTCTGTGTAGACTCCATGCAGACTCCAGGTGGACTCCATGCAGACTCTGGGTAGACTCCATGTAGATTGACTGCAGGGCCCCCGCAGACTGCAGAGCACCACAGGGCAGACCTCTAGCGCTGGATCAGATGCAGGCTTGGAATCCACTGTGTCTTTTTTGTGACCCAGGTCACAGGCTACCTGACGAAGAAATTTGCTGAGCTGCACAGCCCCAACAAGTTTAAGGTGTTCATGGGCCACGGTGGGAAGCCCTGGGTGTCTGACTTCAACCACCCTCATTACATGGCTGGGAGAAGAGCCTTGAAGACAGGTGAGACTTCTCCCGGGGCCACATGGGCCACACTCGGGCTCCGGACTGGCCTTGCTGGTCGGTAGGTGTGCAGTGACCCCCAGCCCCGCAGCCTCACAGCTCACCGTTTCTGTTGTCCTGTTCGCCCCCAGTGTTTGGCGTCGAGCCCGACTTGACCCGGGAAGGTGGCAGTATTCCTGTGACTTTGACCTTTCAGGAGGCCACGGGGAAGAATGTCATGCTGCTGCCTGTGGGCTCAGCTGATGACGGCGCCCACTCCCAGAACGAGAAGCTCAACAGGTCGGGGCTCTGGTCCCCCTCTCCAGTCCTGCCCCTGGGTGGCTTTCCTCACGGCTGCCTGTGAGGAACCCCAGGAGAGCCCCAGGGTGCCCTCCAGCCCCTCCTGTCCCCTCCCTGGCTGCTCCCTCCCCTACCCCCCACTCCCTGTCAGGCTGCTGGGAGAGGAGAGCAGCGGGGGGTGGTCTGTGGTTACCCGAGGGCAGTACTCTGCTACCATAGTCCTTGGGCAGCGAGCGCTCAGCGAGCACTTCTGGTGGAAGGCAGAGACGGGGCCGTGGGGAGGTGGCGGGTCCTCACAACCAGCTTTGGCCAGTGCTCTGTGTTTGTCTCAGGACATCATCCAGGATTCCTAAAGAACCTCCAGTTATGCCTGTTTGGAAAATAAGTATGCTTGCTGGCTCCATGAGCCCCTTCTAGATGTTCCTGGCCTATGCAGACATGATGGGGGCTCTTTGGCCAGCAGGGATGAAAGGTTGGCCCTAAGCTAGCAGCTGCAAGGAGAGGTCCAGTGAGCAGGGGGCAGCTGTGTACAGTATAGGAGGGGCTGAGGAGGATGGAAAACAGGAGCCTCTGGGGGCCACAGGGGTGGGCTAGTTGGGGCTCAGACAGAGGCCCAGCAGGCCCTGCTTGGAGGGCAGCAGGCAGGGGGCGGAGACCCAGGTGTCAGGGCTTGGGGTGAAGCCTCTTGCCCAAAGGGAGGGGCTGTGATTAAAGTGAGGCTTTCCTTAGGAAGACCTGGGAGGGGCCCCGTGGGTTCTGTTAGACCAAGACCAGGACTGGTCCCCAGTGGGGCTGTTGGACTGATCCTGCACTTGGGAACCTGGGAGCCAGTTCTCAAGGCCCCAAACCGAGAGGGTAGAATTCCCAGAAAGAATGCCGTGTGCATGCCTGCACCTCTGGACAGCAGCCAACATGCTGGCGTGTTCTTCTCCATTAGGCTTAACTACATAGAAGGAACCAAGATGCTGGCTGCGTACCTGTACGAAGTGTCTCAGCTGTAGGAGGGAGCGGGTCCCCTCGCCCATGGAGCGCCGTGGGAGGAATTGCTTCTGCCCTCGCTCCACCCCGAACGCTCAGGAGGCGGTCAGTGCGATGGTCTCCGGAAAGTAGCCAGGATCTAACAGCACACATTCGTCGGAGGTTCTGGTTGCCGTCCAGCTGGGCTGCACGGGGGGTCTTCCTTCCTCCCCCCCTCTGCCTCCTGACTCTGGCTCGGGCACACTTGGGAGATTTAGTCAGGGGCACGTGATGCCTCAAGGGGCCACCCCTTCTCGTCCCTCTCCCTCGTATGGGTTCTGTCCTTGTCTCCAGCCTGAAACCAGTACTGCTATTTCCTATCTTCTCTTTATGATGATTCCTCAAAACCTAAACCTAACCGTAAGGATTACTTGTTCTCAGTATGTGCTACCAAATAAAAAGGTACAAATGAAGCCTCTTGGGAGCGTTCCTGCCCATCCGACTCACTGGTGGGGGCGCAGGGAGGGGCTCACCCCTGCCTCCTCTGAGCAGTCCACACGAGGGATGGCGGGGTGCTGGTGGTGTTCACTGGGTCCCCCCACATCACACCGAATAGGACAGAAGGGGGACGTTGGAAGTGGCCCTTGGGGCCCTGGGGCCTCTCTCTACCCCCTCATGCCCCAGGTTCTCTGCAGTGCCCTGGGGAGCCCGTGTCCCCCACAGCCTCTTCCCCTTCTTTCCCATCCCTCTCCTGACACCACTTGCCCACCATGGACACTCATGTGGCTCATTCCTTTGAGCCACCTCTCGGGGTCTGCGCGCTCTACCTCTGGTTTCTAGTTGGGGGATAGAGTTCTGTGCAGGATGGGATGGTGTTCACCAGTCAGCTTTCCAAAAGTTCTGTGCCTGGGGGAGGCTCCAAACTGCTGGAATCCAAAGCTTATCCTGTGTTAACTCCATTGCAGGAAGCTGGCCACCAATAGAAATACAGCCACCTCATCTCACGTAGAAAAAAATAGAACTCCCTGACTCTAGGGAGAATGAGCTGAGCCTCTCCCACCTGAAGGAACTGGAGTGTCTCCACATGACCCAGGGAAAGTCAAGTTCATTCTGCCCTTGTTCCTCTTGGTAATGGTGTCAGGAAAAGGCGACAGACATGTCCAAATCCTCGACCACAGGTATGAGTGAGGACATAGACCAGGCCGCTGTGGTCACGATGACCACTGACACGTCTCCCTGTCATGTCCTCACAGGCGGGCCCAGCTGCTGTGGCAGCTCTTCTGCCCCTGGAAGTCCACTTTCCTCTGCATAGTCCAGACTTAGCACCTGTTCCTTATCTCAGGAGGTCATGTGGCCACTCCCAACTGCACCAAGGCCTCACTAGGGAGGAGAGGAACTGGGAGTACCCAGCAGTTATGCCATGACATTGGTCCCAAGGCAGCCAGGGAGGAATAAAGGCCGCAGAGCCCCGGATAGGGGAAGGATTCACGGAATACACTTTGTTACTCATTTTTCAGAGAAAAAAAAAATTTTAACTATTTATTTATGAGAGACAGAGGCAGAGATTCAGGCAGAGAGAGAAGCAGGCTCCATCCAGGGAGCCTGATGTGGGACTTGGTCCCGGGACTCCAGGATCACACCCTGAGCCGAAGGCAGATCCCCAACCACTGAGCCACCCAGGTGTCCCATTCAGAGAAAATTTTAACATCTGCAGCAGCCTCTGTGGCATCAGGGAGTGTGCTGTGTGGGGCTAGGAAGTAACCCTAACTGAATGGTGTTCACGCCTTCCTGTCTTTTCCTTTGCACTGCTTCCCATCAACACGCAATGTGGGCCAACTCGGGCTCTCAGTGAAGCCTGGTACAGCCCTTCCCTTCGCGTCTGTGGCCAGCATCATCCATCACCTGAGTTAGGGAGAACCTGTTACTCTCTGGCGTAAGACAATGGTCCCTGTATGGAACGATGCATACAAAGAGGGTTTGCAGAATTCTGCTGACCTGTGTTATTTGAAATGGTCTTTGTGGAGAAGCTGCCTCCATGCTCACCTTGAGAAGTCATTTAGGAAGAAGAGAAGTTCCTTGGAGTAGCAGGCGGTCATGGGTAAAGCCTACTGGAGAGGGAACAGTGTGGACTGTCCAGATGCTTGATGGAGATGGTCCTGTAGCCCCAACATGCACATGGGAGAGATCAGGGGCCACCCTGCCCACAGTAATCCTCGGAGATCCAGATTCACCACCTGGCGTGCTTTGAGAGATCTCTCTAGGTGATTTGGAGACAGCCCAAAAATTGTACATTGAAGTCCTAACTCCCGGTATCTCAGAAGGTGACCGTAGTAGGAAATAGGAACTTTGCAGATGCAATTAATTATGACGAGGCAATTCTGGAGTAGGGTGGACCCCGACCCAAGATGACCGATGTCCTCACGGAAGGTGGACACTTGGGCACAGACAGGGGGACAAGGGTGTGTGAGGATTAAGGAAGAGGTTGGGTGGTGTGTTTGCAAGACAAGGGATGCCAACCAGCCAGCAACCAGCAGAAGGCAAAGAGAAGGAGGCCCAGAGGAGGCTCCCCTTCACAGCCCTTAGAAGGAACCAGTCCTGCCCGACACCTTCATCTCCTGCTACCAGCCTCCCGAACTTCCAGCACCAGGTTTCTGTTGTTTCAGGCCCCAGTCTGTGGGATGTCCTTGCAGCAGCCTGAGCAGCGCTCGTGAGGCTGACGTAGCTCACATGCAGCATCGGTCACAGGGGCCTGCAACAACAGAGCACAGGCTCTGCCACCTGTTCAAGGTAACAGGCTGTGCTCCTGTGGCCTTGGGCATGTACGCTTACCTCCTCTCAAGGGTCACCACACATACCCCCACATATACCCAGTGAAGCACCTGTTATGTCACCCACGGCCTGAGCCACCCCGATGGCCTTCAGGAACATCAGATGACTTCCCGGCCACTACCTCATCCCATCATCTGTGCATACGAGATGCATTGTTTCTTCCTCTGCCTTCCAACTGAATGAATATCTGAAGCATCTTTGTTTTCCCAATGTGAATAGGTCTACTATACCAGCCCCGTCCTCCTCCCGGGGGCAGGAATGGAAGCACAGACCAGCAGTTTGCGGAGAGACAGCTAAGGTGGCCAGCTGAAGGCCTCTATGAGACCTTCTCTTCCCCTTTCCTTTGAGGTCCAGGGAATTCCTAGGGGCCACAGAACTCCAGCCCAATGGATCCCAAACTTGGAAGAATGGTGAGTCGCCCCTCCCACACTCAGAGGCTGGGGGACCAGACACTAGACTAGACTTCGTTTGCCTAGGGAGCGTGTGTGCTGTAGCAGTGTGCCAGGTCAGCAGAGCGGATGCTTGTGTGGCCCTTGAGATGCACCACTGGAAATGTTCTTAGGTGCTCGCTGTCTCCTCTGAGGGAGGTGGTCTTTGGAAGATTTTCCAGTAGCTTATGCAGTGCCTGGCATGTGGTTGTGCCCGGTGAGTGCTGGAGCCAGATGTGGCCTCGGATGAGCCCCCAGAGCCTGCTCCAGGTAGGGCAAGCTAGGACAGATGACAGGGTGCTTCTCCATACTCATTTTTTCTTCTTCAAAAGGTAATATTCATAATAAAACCACAGAGCAGAAACTCTAGCTATTGAATGCAGAAGGTGAGGTATCACTTAGAAGAAGTGATAGAGGGATCCCTGGGTGGCGCAGCGGTTTGGCGCCTGCCTTTGGCCCAGGGCACGATCCTGGAGACCCGGGATCGAATCCCACGTCGGGCTCCCGGTGCATGGAGCCTGCTTCTCCCTCTGCCTGTGTCTCTGCCTCTCTCTCTATCTCTCTGTGACTATCATAAATAAATAAAAAAAAAAAATTAAAAAAAGAAGTGATAGAAGATAGAAGGTGTGGAGACTCCTACACATTCAGGTGCAATTTGCTGCCTTTCTCACTAAACCCTGAACTCTCCCCCGGCCCCCAACGTTCATGTGCATAGTTTTGGAGTAGGGGCCCAGGAATCTGCAGTTTAAGTGTGTTATTCAATTAATTTTAGTAACACACTTAGTTTTAAGTGTGTTATTCAATGAGTTTAGTTTTACATACTAAAACTCACAGATACGCAGATATACATCACCGCGTTGATTTTAGGATATTTTCATGACCTCGTGAAAGAAATCTTGTACCCTTAACGATGACTTCCCGATTCCCTGATCCCTACCTCTGGCCCTGAGGAAGATTCATCTGCTTGGATCTCTTTTAGGGCTCCCTATGGTGCAGGCAGTCAGCTACTTAACAAGAAGCATTTCTGAGGGGACAAAAATAAAAGTTTATGATCAGAACAAACTCCCAACTCTGTTTTTGAGTCTAGAGGGCGATCAGTTGAGAAGATTTTTCTGGATGTTAGGTTTGGAGCATCTTTATTTTATTTATTTTTTAAAGATTTTATTCATGTATTCATGAGAGACACAGAGAAAGAAGAGAGAGAGGCAGGGACACAAACAGAGGGAGAAGCAGGCCCCATGCAAGGAGCTCAACGTGGAACTCGACCCCAGGACTCCAGGATCACACCCTGGGCCAAAGGCAGGTGCCAAACAGCTGAGCCACCCAAGGATCCCCTTGGAGCATCTTTAGATGGTGCAGTAGGTGTGATTCTGATGAATTCCGGCTTTGCAATTGGAGTGACGCTGGTGGTGGCGCCGGGTGTTCTAGTGAACTTCTTGCATGGCTCATGTAGCAGCAGGCAGGAAATGGTGCCTGCACATGAACCACTGCGATGATTTCTCTGAAGTTTGTAGCGCTTTGGGGAAAAGGGAAGTAGTTTTAGTTCTTAGTGATTGTAAGTCAGAAGGGTGGAAGAAAAATGCGAATATTCATATGGAGAGTTGTAGCCAGTTTTTGGAGGAAACAAAAAGAATCTGGGACCCAGTCTGGTCTATAGGTGAATAACAAAACCTCAGGGATGGTGACTAGGGCTAGGACCTGATAACAGGTGCACTACAGTTCTTCACCGAAACATGCTATTGTCTTCACCGCCACCTCCATTTCTATCAGACATAAACACAGTAGAATTTATTTGTTGCTAACATAAGTCTACTCGCATTACACTGGACCTGGGCATTTACCTAAGTGCAGCAAGAGTAGCGATTGGTTGTATAGGTTCTTTTTAAGTTTGCTTTGCCAGAACTTTCAATAAAGAATCTCTGATTAGACTTTTAAAGTCTCTCTAGACCAGGAACTCAAGCCAAGGACTTGCCACCATTCTTCTCCTGCAGTACCTACAGATTTGGGTGAATGCCTCTCTTCTTGAGGCTCCCCAATATATATTTTTAACTAATTATTTGTTATTGAATTATAATTAACATACAGTGTTATTTTCAAGTACAAAATGTAATGATTAAACAAGCCTAGACATTACTCAGTGCTCACTGCAATAGCAAAGTCACCAAAAAAATGTTATTACTGTAGTATTGACTCTATTTCCTAGGCTGTACTTTGCATCTGTCAGTTATTTATTTTGTAACTGGTTTGTACCTCCTAATCCCTTTTATCTATTTCACCCATCCCCCACCTCCTTCTGGCAACTGCTATTTAAGAGTCTATTTTAACTGTAACCCTATAAGCAAGGGACCAGGCTGGTTTTGTGGGGGCTTTATTGGTTTGATAAAATCAACTTTAGTTCCTTTAAACTGGTCATATCTGATTCTATGCACATCATTCTCAAATATGACAATCCAGTCAAGACCTTAGCAATTAATGTTTTAAATTATATTCTCTCTTAAAAAAAAAAAAATAAATAAATAAATAAATAAATAAATTATATTCTCTCAGAGGAAGAAAGATTCCTATTTAGTGAATGCATTTGCCTATACACACACACACACACACACACACACACGCACACATGAATTATATTGCCATGAAAATAAGAGCACTCAATAAGAATTTACAAATTCTGGAGGGATCAGGCAGGGAGAAAAACATAAATATTTCAATTCTGTTTACAGAAATGATTTATCAGATTACTATAAGTTAAAGATAGTTTAGGAAAAGAAAAGGGAAAAGGGTTTCCTTAATCCTAAAGGAACTGGCAATACTTCAAACAAAAAGTTTTTTAAAAAATGATAATCATCCTCAACAGGTCGCTTAGTCCCCTGTAGTTAACTTTTTGTTTTGCTCGATTCTGGTTAGAAGTTTTGTGACCACGTCAGCTCTTTCTTTTTCTGGAAATCCTTGCTCAGCCCAGTGGCAGGGTCATGGAGCTCTTCTAGTGATGCCAGCATAGAGCATTCTTGCTGCAGCTGATTACAGATATTCTGGGAAAAGAATCAGAATGAGGCAGTAATGCTAATGACAAAGACAGAAAAATAACCATGGTTAAAGATGTATTGAAAGTTCATTTTGAAATGATGGAATTGACAAAGAAATTTGTTTATTTCTGAGGCACACAGCATTTAAAAATAAACATTGGGATTATGATGGATTATAAGTACAGTAAAAACATGGACAGATTTCTAGAAATTTTATAGAGTATTTTAAATACTTATATTAGTAACCATACAAATATAACCTAAAGAAGGTTAAACATCACTTTTGTTTGATAATGCTTTTTTATTTTTAAGATTTTATTTATTTATTCATGAGAGACACAGAGAAAGAGAGAGAGGCAGAGACACAGGCAGAGGGAGAAGCAGGCTCCATGCAGGGAGCCTCATGTGGGACTTGATTCCGGGACCCCAAGATCAGGCCCTGGGCTGAAGGTGGCTCTAAACCACTGAGCCACCCGGGCTGCCCTTGTTCATGCTTTTTATGTAATTTAACATATCAGATAGGCCTAATTATACATAGTTTAATATCACTCCCAAATCTTTGAGATTTTTCCAGGGATCCTCTTAAAAAGCCCAAAACTAGTTATAGGTCAAAAAGACTTCATTTAGAATTTGACTTTTGGAAGTTGTCAAAAACATCCAAAGGTTTTAAACTTGGTTAAATATTATCAAAGGTCACTGTGAAGTAATACTTGATTATCTATTTAACCAGAGTGATAACTTCAAATTTTCAACGGCAAATCAGGAATTTGCATAGTTTGGAAAAAGATAATAACCCCCCAAACTTTAGTTCTTTTAATACTGAGAAGATTCGACTTTCTTAAGTAATCAAGGACCTGATTAAGCAACGTAAAGAACAGGAAGTTACTTTAATAAGGCACATAATCTTTATTTTCTGGGCAGATTAGTCAACATGTGAAAAACAGTCTTTTACAATAATCCAAAAAAGTATTGTCCTTTTAATAGAGAAAGATTATTAAATTCTAGTGTTACATAGGCACCACTATACTGTTGATATGGAAGCTCTTTTAGAAAAACTTGTAATAAATTCATTTAATTTTCACCAGTTTCACCACACAACATAAGATTTTCTTTTTTTCCCCCCAACTTTTGATACTTGTTTCATTTCTATTTTTTATTCTCCTGGTTTTTAGATTTTGAAACAACTTTTAGATAACCCCTAACTAGGACAAAATCACTCTTCTTTGAGTAAGAACATATCTTCACACCTTATATACTTTTTCTTATCAAAAGCACACCTTACTTTCCTTGTGTATTTTGTAAACAGAGTTTATTTCTTTAACCTAGTTATTCTTAGCAGTTTCACTTATATGCATGGATTAGAATTCTTAACCTTTGTAACTTTGATAGCTAGTGAACATGAGGAGGTAAGCAGTTGTAAGCTGGTTGTTACATGCATATTCTGTAGTAAATTAGCAACTTTATGAAAACATCATCATAATTTCTACAGGCCTGTGCTTCCTCACAGTACAATTTATTTTCAATGTAGCAAAGGAATATGTTTACCAATAGATTCATATACCTTATATCTCTGTAATAAGAAGCCAAAAGTAGATAAACTCATATTTAAAACATGTTTATAAATTGTATCAGTATTTTATCTTATTTAGAAATGGTCTCGATATTTAATGAGTATACATAATTTAACTTAGTATAAGATTTTGGGAACTTTTGAAGCAGATGTATTTTATAAAACCTAAGCACCGTGTGGGTTTATCTGGGAGGAGAATGGAGGTAGGATGTGCCAGTCCTCTTGGACTCTCAGGGCACCCACACAGAGCTCCTGCCTAAAGGGGCAGGCAGGTGGATTACTTACGGATGGAGAGCCTGGACCAGCTGTTGTAGTCTCACTAATTCGGGGCAGATAAGAAATGCTGCAGTAGGAGCAAGTAAGCCCCACTGCACCCCTCCCAGCCCTGTGCACAGAACGATAGGCAATTCCCATACACTGGGTGCAAGGGACTCGTCCCCAGAGCACTTCTCCCTGCTGGCCCCTGTAATTCCTCAAATGCCCCATATCTCAACTGCTCTTTCAAGTGATTACAATCCTCCCCATTCAGAAGTGCTCTTGTTGGAACAGAGGCACCTTTTCCGACTATGCTTGATGCCCCTGAGAAGGACCACACTCAGCTTGGGCAGCCACTGACACACAAAGTTGGGGATGCTGTTCCCTGTCTACCCCTGAAGGAAGGGGGTACAGAACACCCTGAAGGAGTGAGGAGCTTGTGAAAGGAAAGAAGCCAGAGGGAGTGTGCACAGGTGGAACCTCCCAAGGATTGTAGGATGATGAGCAACCCCAGCACCCCAGGCTCCCGGAGTCACCATACTGACATTGTGGGTGGCATCCTGTTACCTAACTGCACACCCTGTACTGTGTGCAGTCAATGGTCTCTGCAGGAGCACTGGGTGGGGCAGTGACCTAGAGCCCAGACCCTACTGACCTAGCCCTTGGTTTAGATCCTGGACTCACAGTGCTGGGCCCACAGTTATTACTCTATCCCTTGTCCTGGTCTTGGAGGCTGTGGGTATCTGGGACATGGACGTTTATGTCTTTTAAGGCACAGTAATTGCAGCTCACAGCCTTTCAGGGAGTTCTTCTTCATGCTAATCCTGCCCAACCCCTGGACTTGGGAAAGTGTGCAGTGAGGCATGTTTCCTGTGCGTCTGTGTGTGGACACTGTTCACTGAGGCTTGCACTGGGCCAGGCTGGAGAGCCCTTGCCTTTCAGGAGGCAATCACTGTAGGGACTTCTGATCAAGATTCATTGAGTTCACTCTTGAACTCTCCCATCCACTCCAAATACCCCAATTACATGTGCTCTAAATTTTTAATTAAAAACACATAGACTCAGGGGCATCCCAGGTGGCTCAGTGGTTTAGCACCGCCTTCGGCCCAGGGCATGATCTTGGAGACTCTGGATCAAGTCCCACGTTGGGCTCCTGGCATGGAGCCTGCTTCTCCCTCTGCCTGTGTCTCTGCCTCTCTCTCTCTCTCTCTCTCTCTCTCTCTCTCTGTATCTCTCATGAATAAATAAATAAAATCTTTTTAAAAAACACATAGACTCAGAAACATAATAAATATCCCTACTGAACAAAAACAGAACCAAACCTACAGAGGTGATCTGGGGCTGAAGCTGCTGCTTTGCGGGACTTTGGGTCCGAAACAGGCCATGGCCTCTGGAAATGAGACTCCCACAGAGTCATAGGACCAATAGTGCCCCGCACAGAGGGCAGCCAGGGCCACTGCCATTGCAGAAACCGAGGGACTGGTGGGTCTCCCTGCTGGTGACACATCCCAGCCTCACTGCACAGTTTGGGAATGCTAAGCCACCAGCTTAAAACCTGATCCTAGACCAGGGATCCTGAAGTGCCAGGTGGAAGCAACCTTATCAGTCCTAGGCAGAAATAATCATGAAGGAGAATAAAACAGCTGTCATTCATGTAGAGTCTGCAGGTGAAGATCCCAAAGAATATAAATTCACAGTAAGAAAGCCCACAAATTACTGAGAAGCGAGTTTATATCCTCTGAAACGCAAATAGGACATGTTTAAAATGGATGCAAATGATGTATATTTAAATTCAAGAGATTGGTGATCACATGTAGAAGGCCCATATGAGCCAGGAACAGACAGATATGAAACACAACCAGTTGGAAGTCCTGAAAATGGATATTAGTAATTGGAAAAACTCTATGGTTCAGGTAAATGCATAACTGGCCACAGAAAGGGACTAATGAGTAGTCTTCAGTTTGCTAAAGGATGCTGAGGACATGGAAATATGTCTGACACATCACAGTAAGGCCGAGAACACTGAGGAGTAAGAGAAAATCCAAAATCCCTTTGGGGAGAAGGGGAGCAGGCAGTCGGCAGCGATGATCCCCCTGCATGAGAGGTGCTGGTTGTAGATGCCCCGGCACCCAGAGGGCCTCCCCATTCAGCTGCAGCAGCTGGTGTGCACTGTGCGGGCACAGAACTGGGGGTTGCGAGGCTGTGGATTATGGACAAGGAAGGAGGGCCTCATGCAGAACGATGAGCAAATCCATTGGTGGGTTTTCAGGAAACCCTGGAGACTCTTGAGATTGCTGGGAGGAAATGAAATCAGCCCAAACTTGTATTTACACTTCCCTTGTTCATGTCACAGCTGAAATGGTCTTATCAGTGGACAGGTTTTGCTTTTTTCCATGCGGTGTTGAGATAGTAGTGGCATCAGTGAAAGTCCCAGTATCCTTCAGATCTGTGCCTGTAATCGCTCCCTCAGTGTTGGCTGGGGTCTTATTCTGTGACAGGCACGCGGGGATATGGAGATAAGGGAGGCAAAGGTCCTGGCCCTTATACAACTTATGTCCAAGCAAGTCAGATCATTATTAAGTGAACACAGAACAGAGTAGGAAATCATGAGAAAATAAAGAGCAGGTTGTACTGGGTCAAAATGCATGTCCACCTGGAACCTCCAAATGGGACCTTATTTGCAAGTGGGGTCTTTGCAGATGTAATCAGTTAAAATGGGGTCCTACTGGAGTGGGGTGGACCCTAGAGCCACTGCCAGTGTCCCTCTGAGAAGAGAGAGGGCACAGAGACACACCCAGATGGAGGTGGGTGGAGCTGGTGTGCAGATCAGAGCCTTGCAGCTGTGAGTCGGGACACCCCCCGCCAGGATGGGGAGCTGGGCCCCCAGGATGGTGAACCAGGCCCCCCAGGATGATGAGCTGAGCCCCCAGGATGGTGAACTGGGCTCCCCAGGATGGCAGCTAGCCCCACTCTCTCACAGCTCACTCGCTCCTGGAGAAGAGGCAAGGAAGGCCTCCCCTAGAGCCCTCTGAGGGAGCGTGGTCCTAACTTCCCACTGCAGAGCTGTGAGAGGATCCGCTCTGCAGCTCTGAGCCACCCCGTCAGTGGCACTTGTTCCAGTAGCCCTAGGGAACTAATATACAGGACGGAGAAACTCCTGCCGGCTCCTCAGGGCTCCCCTTGTTCCTGAACTTTCATTTTTTTTTTTGAAATAAATTTTATTTTATTTTTTTATTTTTTAAATAAATTGATTTTTCATCGGTGTTCAATATGCCAACATACAGAATAACACCCAGTGCTCATCCCATCAAGTGCCCCCCTCAGTGCCCGTCACCCATTCACCCCCACCCCCCGCCCTCCTCCCCTTCCACCACCCCTAGTTCGTTTCCCAGAGTTAGGAGTCTTTATGTTCTGTCTCCCTTTCTGATATTTCCTACCCTTTTCTTCTCCCTTCCCTTATATTCCCTTTCACTATTATTTATATTCCCCAAATGAATGAGACCATATAATGTTTGTCCTTCTCCAATTGACTTACTTCACTCAGCATAATACCCTCCAGTTCCATCCACGTTGAAGCAAATGGTGGGTATTTGTCGTTTCTAATGGCTGAGGAATATTCCATTGTATACATAAACCACATCTTCTTTATCCATTCATCTTTCGATGGACACCGAGGCTCCTTCCACAGTTTGGCTACTATGGACATTGCTGCTAGAAACATCGGAGTGCAGGTGTCCCGGCATTTCATTGCATCTGAATCTTGGGGTAAATCCCCAACAGTGCAATTGCTGGGTCGTAGGGCAGGTCTATTTTGAACTCTTTGAGGAACCTCCACACAGTTTTCCAGAGTGGCTGCACCAGTTCACATTCCCACCAACAGTGCAAGAGGGTTCCCTTTTCTCCGCATCCTCTCCAACATGTGTGGTTTCCTGCCTTGTTAATTTTCCCCATTCTCACTGGTGCGAGGTGGTATCTCATTGTGGTTTTGATTTGTATTTCCCTGATGGCAAGTGATGCAGAGCATTTTCTCATGTGCATGTTGGCCATGTCCATGTCTTCCTCTGTGAGATTTCACCATACTCAAAGATAAACTCAAAATGGATGAAAGATCTAAATGTGAGACAAGATTCCATCAAAATCCTAGAGGAGAACACAGGCAACACCCTTTTTGAACTCAGCCACGGTAACTTCTTGCAAGATACATCCACGAAGGCAAAAGAAACAAAAGCAAAAATGAACGACTGGGACTTCATCAGGATGAGAAGCTTTTATACAGCAAAGGATGCAGTCAACAAAACTAAAAGACAACCTACAGAATGGGAGAAGATATTTGCAAATGACATATCAGATAAAGGGCTAGTTTCCAAAATCTATAAAGAACTTATTAAACTCAACACCAAAGAAACAAACAATCCAATCATGAAATGGGCAAAAGACCTGAACTTTCATTTGTCGTACTTTGTGTTGGGCACCACAGGCCGCCTGCAGACGCCTGACGTGTTCGGGGGGCCAGGCCTGGAACCTGCACGCTGCCCTGGGCTCTGGTCGTGAAGACGAGGAAAGCCTGTGCTTTGAAGTCAAAGCAAGTTCTCTGTGAGCTCCAGGCTGACATTCAGAAGTATGGAGGTGACTAGAGGTTTCTGGACAAACTGCCCAGCAACTCCCAACACCCGAGCACCTCGCTCGCTCTCCCCGGTCAGCCCCGTTTCTGGGCCTGGTCTGGGTCTCCCTCCTCCCCACCACCCCGGGGCTTCCGGGTGCTTCTCTGTTCAGCTGCCGCCAGCACCCTGATTTCTGTCGTGCCCTGAGATCCGTCAGTCACCCTGCAGGTGCTTCCATTCATCCTGAAAAGTAGAAAAGTCGGTCAGGTGAGCTTCAACGGGAGAACCCTGGCCCCCGTCTACGCACAGCCCAGAGGCCCGGAGACACAAAGTTGGCCTGGGAGTGGGGGGCAGGACCACTGATGCTTTGGGACCTGCCCCCCAAGACTGAAGGCCGAACCCAGTCTGGGTGCAGAACCAGGGGGAGTCTGGCCTCTGAGGAGCTCCCATCCAGCTCCTGCCGTGATGCTGCTGTTGGGGCTGGTGCCCCTCAGGTGTGACCTGGGGTACCTGCACACCGTGGGAGGCAGTAGGGCCTCTCCCCCCTCCCCTCCCACCTCTGCTCCCAGCCTGCCTGGGCCCTGCTTGCAGGTGCTGGGAGCTGGCACCCTGCCAGGGGTCAGCAGGCTGCGGAAGTGCCGCGGAGCAGGACCCTCTGTGCGGGTGTTTGGGCCAGGACCGGACCGCCTGACTGTGGGGAATACAATAGGCCCCAAGAGTCCCTTCTGTCGCAGGCGGACAATGCCTGCTTTCTCCTTCCCTGAGGCCTACGTGGGGCGCAGACCAGAGGGAGGGAGAGAACCTTGCAGTCCCCAACAGCTCGATCATGGGACCAGGGTCTCAGGCCCAGGATGGAGCACTGTGTGCTCAGGCAGAGGAGGGTCCGATGCCGTGCAGGACCTCGGGCCTGGGCCTCCGGAGGGCATACGGGTGGGCCTGTGCCGCCTGCACCCTGTGACCACACCCAGCTCCTCCTCTGTCCCCTGGCTTCTGGCCGTCTCTGCTGGAGAAACTGACGGCTTTGGGATTTTCCAGGGAGTTCTGCTCCTTGCAAGCCTCTCCTTCACCCAGGCTCCCTGTGAAAGCCACGCCCCGGGCTTGCTCGTTCTTCCAGACTCATTGCCAGAGCTCGTTAATCTCTACAGGATCACCCGGTTCAGTTGAGCACCTGCAGGGGAATTAACAAGACTCCAGAGAAGCCTGGGATTGGGTTTGGGATTTTATTTTGAACCCTGTCATGGTGAGATAAAGTAGGTGAATCCTAACAAATTCATCTAAGCAGCCACGGGGCAGAGCAAGTGCTGTAGGACTGTGACACAGGCCTCCCCAGGAGACTAGGTGAGTAGAATTCTCGGTGTGCACGTCCAACCTGGCCTTGAAGTTTCTTACAGGCCAAAAAGGGTTTGGTGGATGGGGAGGAAGCTGGGGCACCAGCCTGGGGCAGGAGGGCAGTAGGGAGGCTCTGAGGAGGTGGCGCTGGATTGGGGCTGGGGGGTGCTTTACATCGCAGACCTGGGCATGACATCGATAAATCTCAAGAGGTAAAGTGTTTAAAAATAAGATTTAGCACAGGGACACTTGGGATTTTGTTCCAGATCAAAGAACGACCAGCTGGAGTTAGCAGAAGCCTGTGGAGAGAGCAAGGTTTCCTCTGGGCCACCCCTAGCCTGGGGTTGGGCAACCTGCTTCCCCGAGAAAACAGGTTCTGCCTCCATGACCCCACGCTTCACCTTCCTGTTCCCTGGCAACCTTCTAAATCTGCAGGATTTTGTTGGGTGATTAGTTCAAGATCAAGTGTGACTATAACACATGGAGACAAACAGGAAGGAAAAGGGACATGAAGGACTCTGGAGCGGGGCAGACATGCCGCCCGGGGTCCCACCCCGGATCCAAGGGCTGGTGCGCAGAGTGAGTGCCCGTGGGCCTGATGGCGAAGGACAGCAGTGCTCTGTCCCTGCATCCATCTGCCATGCAGGGATGGGGGAGTCTTTCTGGAAGCTCAGTCCTCAGCCTGAGAAGGGAGGTGGTTCCCACTGAGACTGGAAAGATCCTGGGTCCTTGCAGTCATCCTTTACCTTCTTTGCCCGTGGCACCCTCTTCTTCACCAAATTCCTCCTTTTATTTTTCATCAGAGAGGAGCATCCAGCAAGTTTTCATAAAAGTTCAAGTATTAATTTAGGTGTATCAGCTGTGAAAAAAATAGCCTACTCCACTTCAAAGGGCTTTTCGTGGGTGCCCAGAGCTCCATCTTCCTGCCACTGTGGGTCAGAGGACTCATTTCCTCAGAATTTATTTGTAACCTTTGGCTTCTGGCTCTGCAGCCACAGAGCTGAGCTGGATCCAGCCGCACTCCTACCAGAACGCAAGGCAAAGGGATCCCGCTCAGGGAGGCCCACTGGCACCATCTACTGGGCCAACCGCTTCATCTGTTCCTGAAGGAGCCCGGCTCCTTTTATCGTATTTTTACCTGCTGCTTCACTTCCTCTGTGGACAGGGCTTCGATGTATGACTGCTATTTTTGTGCCAACTGCATTGCGCTAGAACTCACAGGCCATACGGTTCACCCATTTCAAGTGTGCACTTCTAACGCCTTTTAGGATATCAAATTGTGTGGCCACTGCCACAATTTCAGAACATTCCAGAAAGAACCCCCTGCCCACCAGCACTCACTCTTCCCAGCAGCCCCAGGCAACCAGCAAGGCACTCTCCGTCTCAGGATTTGCCTCTTTTGGACACTTCACATCCACGGACTAGTGCATCTGTGGTATCTTATGTCTGGTTTCCTTCACTCCGTGCGGTGTGTTAAAGGTTCTTTGGTGTCGTGCATGTGTCACTCCTTCGTCAGTTTTCATGGCTGAGCAACATTCCCTCGCATGCAGACACCACATCTTGTTTATGCACTCCTCCATGGGCGCTCACTTGCACGAGCTCTACCTCTTGGCTGCCACGAAGAACTCTGCCCCAGGTCATCCTGGACAAGTTCCTGTATGGCCCGCATGTCGTCACTTCTCTTGAGCGTGTACCTAGGAGTCGAACTGCAGGGTCATACGGTGACCGTGTGTAAGCATTTGAGGGCCTGGCAGCCTGGCTTCCACAGCAGTGCCTCAGTTTACATCCTCCCCATCGGTGCAGGAAGGGGGCACTCCCTTCACATCCCCACCTATGCTTGTTCTTATCTCACTTCTTGATTTTAACTGATCCTGGCTCATGGGTGTGAAGTGATTTTCACCTCCCTGATGCCTAATGATGTTGAGCATCTTTCCATGTGCTTATTGGCCATTGGTATATTTTCTTTGGAGAAATGTCTGTTCAAATCCTTTGCCCATTTTTAAACTGGGGTAGTGTGTATTTTATTAGGGAGCTGCAGTTTCTTGTGCTGTCGACACAAGTCCTCACCTTGACCCTGCTCATGCCCAGAACCAGAGGCCAAGAGGAAATCGTCTGAAATGGTTCTGTTGTAAAAATGTGCAAAAAACCCAGAAGGAAGAGCTGGGTGGGAAGAAGAACATTAGTGTAGCTCTGACCTTGCTCGGCCTACCCTCATCTGGACCTAATTTTTCTGCTCTGGGCCCAGCCTGGAGCCTACCGTGGGGATGGAGGGATGGCTGGGAAGTGGCCAAAGGGGAGGGCAGAGGCTGGGGTCTCAGGCACGTCCCATGTTTACAGGCAAGGTAAGGAAGGGTCGCTCAGAGACAGAAGCAGAGGGGCCAGAAGGATTTGCAGGAAGACCAGAGAGATGGGCTGAGGTTCCCAGGCAGAGAGAGTGGCTAACAGTATCTAAGTGATTGCTAGGGCCTCTGTGTCATTTATCACAGCATGGCTTATGAGTTTCTTTTGAACGTCCTCTACCTTCAGGAGCAGACGGGAGAAACCCACAATACCACACAGGATTGTAGAGAGTCCTTACAAAATATATATATATATTTTAAGATTTTATTTATTTGAAAGAGAAAGAGAAAGAAAAAAACTGGGGCCAGGAAGAATGGAGGGAGAGGGAGAGATAACCTTGAAGCAGACCCTCGCTGAGCACACAGAAAGCCATGGGGCTCGATCCCAGGACCCAGAGATCACGATCAGAGCTGAAATCAACAGTTGGCCACTTAACCGACTTAGCCACCCAGGTGCCCCCAAATATTTTTTTTCCTAATAAACTGGTTGATCATACAAAAAAGTTTTATTTTGTTTTGAACTGCTTCACACTAATCTCTCTTATTGCCCTTACCACCTAGGGTATAGAGTGCCGACTTCTTTTCTCAGGAAGAGAGCCAATAGGAAAGATTGCATGGCAGGGAAAACCTAAAAGAGAAACTTGGTGCTAAAAGACAAACTTGTTTACTTGATTTCTGTCTTATTGAAATTATTTTTAAGATTTTATTTATGTATTCATGAGAGAGGAAGAGACACAGGCAGAGGGAGAAGCAGGCTCCCTGCAGGGAGCCCGACATGGGACTTGATCCCAGGACCCCGGGCTCCCACCCTGAGCTGAAGGCAGATGCTCAACCACTCAGCCCCCCAGGCATCCCTTATTGAAATTCTTAAGCATTGAAAATGAAGCATTTTGGTGGAGACATAGCAAAAAATATATTTCCTGTTCTACTACTTTTGTTATTTTAGTCCAAATGGCTGGAAGCAGCTGTGTCAGATAAAGTAAGCTTTCTTGAAGTATTTGGAAGGTTAGAAGTCCCAAATCTGGTGTTTATTTTTGCTGTCTCTCCCCTGTGGCCCACTCCAGGCATCCTCTCTTCTTGCCTCCCTGCTGCTGCTCGAGGGAGGCATGTTCTCTCCATCCTCACCACCTGCTGGGCTGTTGGAGAAGGTCTTCCAGTACATTGATCTCCACCAGGATGAGTTCGTACAGGTAGGAGAAATGGTACACGCAAAATGCTTGCATGACAGACCCTTTGGGTATCTGGGTAAACGAAGTCTTATTTGCGGGGAGGTGTGCATTTCTTTTTTTTTTTTTTTTTTGCCTGAAAACTTAAGTCCATTTAAAATGTCTGTGGCTCCTCAGTGAGTTAAACGAGTAAATATTTGTCAGATTGAGGGAAGAGATCCTCTGCAGCCTTTCCTCCTAGAGAAGGCCTTCCTAGCGTGTTGGTCAGACTGTCTGAGCAGTGAAGATGCCCGAGGAGCCCACACTGGCCCTGGATCGTCCTCAGAACGCCCATTCCCCCTCTAGAGGGGCCTTTGCTGAGGTCCCTTCCTGCAAGGCCTGCTGAGACACCGCCCACCCCCAGGACACCTTCCCAGAGCCATTCCACCTGCCTACAGCCGGCTTCACGTCCAGAGTTCTGCCAAGTTCAATGTCAACGCTGTTAGGTAGCCCTCGCGCAACACACACTTCGTCTCCTCCCTTGTAATCCTCTAACTCACTACATGGCAAACTGCACATGGTGTGGGTGCACATCTTGGGGGAGAAGAGCTGGAGCCTGAGGGCGAAGACCAAGTGGAAAGGGAGGCTGGGAGCTGAGGGATGGGGGCAGGGAAGGACTGTAGCCACCATCAGCCTGCAAGTCCCCTTCTCCTCCGCTGACCCTCTTGTCCCCGGGCACATGGTATGTCCACTGCAGCCCGGGGACTGTGTGACATGTCACGGAGTTTTGGACACTGAGCCCCCATGCCCTGTGTGGCACACAGTTGGTGCTCAGTCTGTGCATACTGGATCAATCAGCCCCTTCTGGCGATATTCATGTGCGGACCACTGAGAAGAGTTCATGTCTCGTGCTCTCACACAGAGCTGAATGGCCAGGCCGCTGGTCCTACACTTGACCTTCACGGGATCTTTCCTGATACTCCTGGGCATATTTACTTGACATAATGCTTCCTGGGTTCTTGAAGCCCACGTGGGGACTCCACCTGTAGGTTGGAATTAGCAGTGGAGAGGGACAGTGTGCGGTGGAGATGTGTGAATTTGGGTCTTTGAGCCAAAACTCTTCTTTCTGCAACTTCCTCACATGTATCCAATCTGTTACCTTTAGGGATTCCTTGACAGCATCTGCTCTGTAAATTCCAGCTTAAGAGTGTAAAAATCAGTACTCCTTAAGGTTAAATTCATTTCTTCATAATAAAAACAAAAGTGCTACACCCAGCAAAGAGATCAAACTAAAATAAATTGGGGAATCCAAGATCAGTCACCCAAAGTATGTGTGGTTTTTGTTTTTTTTAAATAAATAAATTTATTTATTTATTATTTATGATAGACATAGAGAGAGAGAGAGAGAGAGAGAGAGGCAGAGACACAGGCAGAGGGAGATACAGTCTCCATGCTAGGAGCCTGATGCAGGACTCGATCCCGGGACTCCAGGATCGCGCCCTGGGCCAAAGGCAGGCACTAAACCACTGAGCCACCCAGGGATCCCCAGTATATGTGGTTTTTAATAAAAATGGTGGCTATCCCAATATGAACAACTCAAGCGCCAATAGTGGAATGTGATTGATGATTATTAATCTCCAATATTAGTTGGTGTTTATTGAGTGCCCAGTAGGGGCCAGGCATTGAGCTAAGTCTTATGCACATTGTCTAATCCTCGCGGAAAGGAATGCTTGTTTTCTTCCATGGTTCCCCTCACTTTAGTGGCCAGATGTGTGTGTTTCCCACACATCAAGCAACTGTCTAGTTCTCTGGACACCAAAGGGGCACCTCACAGTGCAACTCCCTCTGACACCCCCTGCCTGGTGTGAGCATCACCCTCCTACCCTCAACGCCAGTGGGGGATGCCAAGTCGCACGTAGGTAGAGAGGCCCCTGGTTACTTACATATTCCAAACTGGGGCTCCCACAAACCCACTCAGGGCCTGTCATTTGCTACAGCAGCTCCAGAACTCAGGAAAACAATTATGTTTGGAGTTTGTTATGTAATTAAGGACATGATAAAAGGTAGATGTGAGCAGCCTGATGGAGAGGCACACAAGGCAGGGTCTGGAAGAAGCTTCTGTCCCCCTGGGGTTGGGGCATGCCACCCTCCCAGGCTGTAGTCACCAACCTGGAAGATCTGTGAACCCCATACTTTCCGGGGTGCTGGTGGAAGCTTCATCATGGAGGCAAGATAACCTACAGCTCCTCTTCCCTCCCCAGAGGATGCGGCGGGGGCAGGGAGCCCCCAGCTTCTAATCACAGCTTGGTCTTTCTGGTGAGGCAGCCCCCACTCCGGAGCCCACTAGAACTGCCCCATTAGAACACAATATGCTCCCGTCTCCCAGGAAGTTCCAGGGAGTTAGGAGCGCTGTGTCGGGAACCCAAGACAGAGACTGAATCTCTGAACAAAATATGCTCCTAGCACCTTTATCACATACGAAGTTAGAGGTCATAGGGGCTCTGGCCAAGAGCTCAGGACAAAGATCAACATGTGTATTTCTTGTCGTGTGACAGTATCACACTCATGGTAGCCTGCAGGTAGAGAGCTCCGCCCTCCTCGTGTGTAGGAGGGAGCTGAGGCTACCAGCTTGAACACATGCGAATCCTACACCTCCAACGGGTGGAACCGGGTACAGGAGCCAAGGCCCCCTGCCTGCCTAGCCCTGGGGACACCGCCTCCGGATTCGGGAGGTGCCAGACCTGCATGCAGAGGATGGTCAGGGGAGCCTGCAGCCCAGCTGAGGCCACTGTGTGGTTCCTAAAGTGAGTTTCGAGGACCAGAGGCCTCCAGGGCACTTGTGGGAGGCCCAGAGTCCTGCATTAGGGGCTGCCAGCCAGCTGCTCCCGGCTCCTAATAAACCGGAAGTGGTGTTTCCAGCGAGGCACAGGCCCGGGTCCTGGAAGGCAAACTTCGACCCTGCCTGTCCTGCCCTATTCTTCCTTCTTAAGCAGACGTGTCTACCTCTGGTTCTTGACCACAGCAGCCCACCTGGCAGTTACTTTGGAATATTGCGTGTTTGCCCACTCAGCCTCCAGCGCAGGTGGGGAGCGCTGGGCACCTGGTACCTCCTGCCCTCGAGGCACCGCTCGGTGAGGTGTGTCCCACCTAGAGTGGACGCTGACCCCCCTCAGGCAAATCACCTTGTCACCTTTCCTTCCAGACGCTTAAGGAGTGGGTGGCTGTGGAGAGTGACTCGGTCCAGCCCCTGCCCCACCTGAGACAAGAAGTCTTCAGGATGATGGCCCTGGCGGCAGAGCAGCTTCGGTGCCTGGGAGCCAGCGTGGACTCCGTGGACTCGGGTTTTCAGCAGGTGCCGGACGCCCCCTCCCCGCGACGAGCTGTCGTTTCTGTGCATCGGCCATGCCTTCCCTTGGGCGTGGCAAGACTGGGACCTGCTCCCATCCGATCCTCCACAGAAATGCCCCCATAATCTCGATTCCCAATAGGGCTAAAAAAAAAATCTTGTCCCAGACAAGTCGGCATTACTGATTTCTCGTGGTGTCGGGGCAGAGGGGCAGGCGAGAGCGGATGGAGTGGGCGAGCAGAGCCAACCTTTCAGAAAGACCCCCCCTTTCCCGTACTAGTCTCATCCTTCACATGTGGTTTAAATTTCTCCTAAATTGTCCCTCCCTATGTTCACATGTACCTTTCTCAAAGGATCCGGTCTTTCATCAGAATCCCCGCTTATCGCTGTGTCCCGGTGATAAAGGGCAATCTTTTCATTTAAGCGCCGGTGGTGCCTCCTTCAGCACGGCTGAGTCTCCCCAGTGGCATGTGTTTTCCAGAACCATGTCCATCTAATTTAAGCCACCTAAGTCTGAATTCATATTGAAGAATGTGCTTAATTAAATTTACTGTTTGTCACTATGCATCCAAGGAAGCACTTTACTTTTAATTATCTATTACGTTTTAATTCAGTGTCTCATGGCACCCATTTTAGAGGTAGATAAAGTGATGATTAAAAGAATTATGTGGGCATGACAAAAACCCAAGGGTAGAAACAGGACTCCTGGTGTCAAGTCTGAATTTTCTGGGAGAACTAAACAACATTTTTTTTTTTAATGTGATGTTTTTGTTTGGTTGGTTGGTTTTTTCTTTTTTTATTTTGCAGCTGCCTGATGGTCAGACTCTCCCAATACCTCCCATCATCCTGGCTGAACTGGGGAACGATCCAAAGAAACCCACTGTGTGCTTCTATGGCCACTTGGATGTGCAGCCTGCTAGACGGGAAGATGGGTGGCTCACAGACCCTTACACACTGACAGAGGTGGATGGTCAGTGGCGCATCAGTGCTGGGTTCTTTGCAGATAAGGGACTCCCCACAAGGCTTAGCTATTGAAGATGTGACTCCTGTCCCCAGCTCCAGGACTTACCCTGTTTCTTGTTAAGAATGAACAGAATACTACCCGTTTCACAGTCCACCAGCTGTCCAATGAGGCTGGCTTTTTTCTCATTTGTGAAAGACCTATGCATACGTGATGCATGCCCCTGGGTGAATTGACTCCCATGATGGCAGTCCTTGGGAGGAAGAAGTTGTCTAAGTCACACATTTTCCTTTTTTAAAAACTAAATGTAATTATGTTTTTTTAAAGAAAAGAAGAAGAAAGGTTAATGGAGATACACTCATACCCTTTTTTCATTCTTCTACTAATTATAAAATCTTGAAATGAGAGAGGCTATGTTATATGACATCCTGCAACAAATCCTCAGGTCTGTTTCAACGAACTTGGATAAAATAGCTAATTCCCAGTAAGGCCAAAGGGATATGCATATTTCAAATTAGTTTATATTATCTGATTAGCTGATGGCCATACTATTTGTACATAAGAAATCAGACTTTTTGACCTTGGAGCAAGATTTGTGCCTGGAAAAATAGGAAGCACTATTAAAATGATTTCCATAAAACAACCTTTGTTTTTAACTCACTCAACTTGGCAGAGGTATCTGTGCTTTTCTAAAAATTCTTCCCTCATTTTTAAAGGAAAACTTTATGGACGAGGAGCAACAGACAACAAAGGCCCTGTTTTAGCATGGATTAATGCTGTGAGCACCTTCAGAGCCCTGGAGGAGGTAGGGAACCAGCCATGTTTGGGAAGGGATGATGTCGACAACAGTGACTGTGAGGACAATGATGATAATGACGATGTTGGTAGTGAAGGTGATGATGACAGTGATGACAATGATGATGGTGACAATAAAGGTGATGGATAATGACAATGGTATTGACAATGGAGGTGAGGATGATGATGATGACAATGACAATATGAAGGATGATGATGACAACAATGATAATGATGATGGTGATGAGGACAAAAACCATAATGATGATGATGATGTTGACAATGATGGTGAGGGCAGTGGTGACAACAACAATGATGATGGTGATAATTATGACAGTGATGATGAGGACAATGACAATCATGACAGTGATGATGACTAGGATGATGAGAATGACAACAACATCAATGAAGGTGATGACAATGACTATGATGGCAATCATGGCGATGATAATGACAGTGAAGGTGATGGCAATGACAATGATGATGATGACAACGATGAAGATGATGACAACTTCCTTCTCTTCTATTCCTCCTCCCTCCCTCCTCTCTCTCCATTTCTTCCCTTCCTTCCTTCCTTACAAGGAAGCAAGTAATATTTATAAGAAAGTTCCCATATAAAGGCCAAAATCTGCTTTGCTTTTTAACTTTCCACTCTGAAACATACATAATCACAAACAAAGCATAAGAAATGTTCACTGCTGTTGGACAAATCAGTTGATCTCTCTGAGCCTCATTAACCTAACCTGTGAACTAGGAATAGTTATTTCTGCCTCAGAAACCTGGCATGGAGTAGGTAAGGTAACACACAGAGGAACCCCAGTGCCTGTGAGTGCGAGGCCCTTTATGTGGGTGGGCTGCTTCTTTTCTGGTGCCCACTGTTCTTCCATCTTCCCCTCTTCTCCTGTGTTGCTAATTGAGCACTTGAATACACCTCACACCACTGGGTTAGTTAACTAAGAGGCAGACAATTATTAATACCCATATTGCATAGATAGGGAGGTGAGTGGCCAAAAGGTAAAATGACTTGTCCCAGGTCCCTTGTATGTCAGTGACAGAGAAGACACCAAAACTGAGGCCTGGCAGTTAGTTGGTCTGTCTTCCTCCCCCAACACATAGTGGTTACTGGTGTGTATTTAATTAATCACATTTTACCAGAAAATTTTTAAGCTTTCCAACTACTTCTCAGCAATTGTTTTCTAGTTAAATGTTAAAAAGAGCTTTCAAATATTAATATATCAGAACTTTAGCTTCACTTCTTAAGACACATAGAAATAAATGTGTGCAAGGGATACACTTGAACAAATCATTATCCCAAAATGTCCTTAACCAACTGAATGACCGAAGGTCACTTACTTTCTAATATATAATCCTCCACTCATCCTGCCTTTGTTAATCTTTGGTGAGTCAATCCCACTCATTAAAACTAATTAGTATGTTTGTGCTATCGTTTATCTGAATAGAATTACTTCTAGAGTTCTCCTGTGTGTGTTTTATGCTCCAGGAAGACTTTGACCTTCCCTCTCAAAGATATGAAGTTATAAATTATAAAGATACAAAAAGATCAAAACCAAATGGGGGAAAGGCACATTGTAAAAATTTTAAAGGAGCTATTCTGTGCCCTAATATTAACCAGAGGAAAAACTTAAGTTCCATTTTGCTGTAAGATCAAAGCTTTGAATAAGTTAAAAGGCAGATAGAACTCAAAGCTGAAAAATAACAGATACTTGAAATAAAAATTATCCTGGGGCTTAAACATTAGACAGTCTTTCAAAGGAAAGAGCTCTCATTCATCATACTCAGAATTATGAGGACAGAAAAGAGATTTGTAATTGAATAACCTTTCTCGAAAGGTTCCTTCTGGGGAGAAGGAGGAAAGCGTCTGTCTCCGAGGAGGCCCAGCAGAGCTTCGCAGCGTGGGTATGGCTTTTCCTGCAGGAATTCTTCCCTGGAATCATCCTTTAGGGTTCACATGGAATCCAGCAGGGTCATGCTGGAGGCCAGACACTGGGTCTTCCCTTGTATTCTCCTTCACACTCTTGGTTATAACTCCTTTGCTGTGAACGGAGCTGTGGGGAATGTGGACAACCCGTACATTGAATGTGTGTAATAATTAATGTATTTATGTCACATGCAAACTAATTCTGGATCTGAAAAAGATGAATGGGCAAGTCGTGCAATTTTTCTGACAGAATGGTTTGTCCTGTTGTTCATTTGATTCAGGATCTCCCTGTGAATATCAAATTCATCATTGAAGGGATGGAAGAAGCTGGTTCTGTTGCCCTGGAGGAACTGGTCAGAAAGGAAAAGGATCGGTTCTTTTCCAGTGTAGACTACATCATAATTTCAGATAACCTGTGGCTCACCCAAAGGAAGCCAGCCCTCACTTACGGGACTCGAGGGAATAGTTACTTCAGGGTGGAGGTATTTGCAAGCCCCCTAAGGTGGAGGGAGGAGTCCATCCTGGGATCTTGGCAGGAAGAGAGAAAGCTCTTGGGAGAGCAAAGTTCTGACCTGGAGACATGGCCCTGGGGCCCACAGGTCTCGGGACTGGGGGATTCCAGAAGCTTCCCACACCCTGGGGCCGTTCTAGGATTCAGGGATCTGTGACTCAAACACCAGAAGGCTTAGGAGGCATGGCTGTGGAGTTTGGGGGTGAAAAGAGCAGTGCACGGGGGTGAGGAGACTGCCTGGTCAGGGGCTGGCTGCGGTGCCCTGGGGAGGAGCTCCAGGTACACAGATGGTCGGGGGAGGGGCAGGGGTGCTTCTTCCGGAGCCTCTTCTGTGGAGGTGCACAATGGCTTTGCAGAGAGAAGACTTCCGGAACATTTGTGTGTCTTGCTGTAGTTGGCCTCTGGGTGTTCCACTGAGTAGGAAGTTTGCTCACCTGCCGAGGAGCGATTGCTGGAAGTGGTTGCCATGCAGAATGGGTGGGAGGGCAGATTGGAGTACGATCAAGTGTCAGGTGGGATTCAGAGTGTAGAGTCCCCGTGCCTATCCAGTTGGGTGATTCTTAGCAGCTATGCTCAGTAGCCAGAGATGGACAAGCAGGCGGGGTTGCTGCAGGGTTGACTGAGGTCATTCTATGGGAAGTGAGGGAAGAAGAAGGAAAAAGTGAAGCACAGTACTGACACAGACAGGTTGAAGCAATGAACAATGTGGGGTCAGGGGACACAGGAGGACAACATGGGGGGAATTTGGGATGGGTCAAGTGAGGCCAAGAGCAGGTGAGGTGCAGGAAGTGACAAGAGAATGGGTGAAGGGGGATGAAGTTGGGAGTAGAAGGTGGGATAAGGCAGCTTAAGGTTTCAGAGGTGGAGCTCTGCAAACCCCAAAGTGCTTTAGTTAGTATGACCGCCCAGTGAAACAAAGGTCTTAAGCTGAAGTGACTGAACAGGCGATCCATCTGGCAGTGCTTTAGAGATGGCCTGGAGCTGGTGGGGGACCAGCCAGGAGGGAAGACAGAAGGAAGGAACCAAAGAGACAATTTAAACAAAACTCGTTAGGAACTGGTAGTGTATTGGATAAGGTGTGCACAGAAGTCAAAGATCATTTTAAGGCGACAGATTTATAGGACTGGGGTCACTTCTTGTTTTGGAAGTGGGTGGGCTGGTAGGGAGTAATCATAGGAGAAGATGCTGAATTCCCTCCTACATCCATTGAATTTCAGACATTGGGAGCATAACAAAGTATTATGCACCACCAGCAGCCAAAATCTTTAGGTCAAGTGAGTAGGTGAAAGGTCAGCCCTACAGGGATGAGTGTGTGTGATGTGGAGACTGTAACTGAAATCTAGGGAGGCAGTTCTTGAAGTTCTGTGTGTAGAGGAAGAATGAGCCAGGGCCTGAGCTCTGGGGTAGGAGGCTGGGAGGAAGTTACAAGTGGAGACACCAATAGAATTATAAGAAAAGAATAAAGAGAAGACGGTTTCTGGGAGGAGGGTTGAGTGACAGAGGATGGGCTACCTGGACCACTCAGAGAGGGGACTGCTGGCCCCAGCAGTGCTGTCTTAGGGGAACAAATGGGTACAGAAATCAGTTTGGGGGATTCAGGAAAGAATGAGACTGAAGACATGGGAGGAGTAGATGCTCAAACTCCTGTGACTGGGAGGCACCCACCCAGTCCTGGGGGACAGTGCATGGGGCTGTGCGCAACCACGTGAAAGCTATCGCCAGAGCAACCACAGAGGTAAGTGCCTGCCTTTTCTTTCTCCTGTCCTATAGGTGAAGTGCCGAGATCAAGACTTTCATTCAGGAACCTTTGGTGGTATCCTCCATGAACCAATGGCTGACTTGGTTGCTCTTCTTGGTAATGTCTTATTTCATTTCACTTTAAAAAAAAAGATTTATTTATTAATTTGAGGGTTGGGATAGAGGCAGAGGAAGAGGGAGAGAGGATCTCAAGCAGACTCCCTGCTGAGTGTGGAGCCTGACATGGGCTTGGGGCTCCATCTCTTGACCCTGAGATCATGACCTGAGCTGAAACCACAATTCAGATGCTTACCTAATTGAACCACCCAGGCGCCCCTTCATTTCACTTTTTAAGCATCATGGAACCTACTAGAATGCATTTCTGTTTGACTCCATGCCACTCTCTTCCCTTGGCCTCCAAGCCAGTTCTGAATAAGGATGGAGTAGAAGAAAAATCATAGTCTTAGCTTTCCCTCCTTTGGCTAAATGTTCCTTAGGTTTATTAGGTCCACGTTACGTTTGCTGATGGACCGAAGCTCTTCCTCAGTCCACCCCCATTTTCTTTTACTGGGTATTGTGATCTGGCCATACTCGGGGGCAGAGAGAGACCTCTGGGGAAGCATCTGGAAGAAGCATCTGAAGCAAAGGCTCCAGCACCATTTGGCTTCTGTTTCCAGTTCTGTGGCCTCAAGTGGCACAGAGAGGCCATCAGTTTGCTCGTCTCTGTCTACTCCTCACCTTCTGTGGTGTGCCCGGAGTTCACAGGCAGAAGTCATGTGTACGTGTATGCTTTTCTAGAGAGCCAGTTTGCCCACCCTGACCACCTCGATTCATCTTGTAGCTCTTGCTCGCATTTAGGCTGGATCCCGGGAGTGAAGGAAACTGCGTCTTTGGGAGCCTCACTTGGAGGAGCCCCTTTTACAGTCCTGGCAGGGACCCTGCACTTTTATGTTCATCATTTGGTGTTCTTTTTTTTTTTTTTTTTTTTTTAAAGGCTCTCAGGGAAGCTTCAGCCCCACAATACTTGGATCTGTCTCCTTGGCATAAAGGGTACCTTTATGCAAATTTTACCACATGTCCCTTTGGGGCAGACAGTGCCAAAAAAAAGGGCATCTATTAGCAAAAGTCTCTTGTCTTTCTGTGTTGACACAGCTTTACCCCTGCCCCACTCGCTTGCATCCCTTTGGCCTTGGCAGTCTCTGACGGGGCAACTGGGCCACCTGTTGGGAGCTGTCCTCAGGGTCTTCAGGACCATCTTTAGTTGTAGAGCTTTGTGCTCCTTCATTCTCCAAAGTGAATAATGAAATCTGTGTGTCTACCTGTCATGTGTGATCTAACTCTGCAATCTATCTTTCATTTATCTCCCATCTGCCTATTCTTTCCATCTACTTATCTACCATCAATTTCTTCCTTTGTGGCCTTCTAGTTTTCCTAAAATATAATTCTTGGGCGATATTTCCCATACTGGACAATTTCAAATGGAATAAATCCATTTTCCTTCAAAGTGTTTAAAATGTTTCCAAAAGAATTCAGATAGCATACAACTCAATATTTTGAGGAGGAGGGAAAGGGTTATGTTTCTGTTTTATCAGAACTAATTTTCTCTTCCCTAGGAATGGCATCATCAGATGTTTATGGTACATTTCAATCTCCCCCCAGTAATGATTGCTGCGTTACATTCTCTTAGATGGTACGGTTTCACCCAGGCATGGAATTCCACTTAGTCCTGCAAATGCATATGGCTCTGCTAGGAAAAATCAGATTGGAATCATGAACAGAATGAAAAGCATATGGCTTCACTTTCTTTAATTTTTGAGACAAATCAAATAATCCATAACAAAGTGATTCTGGATTGGATCATCTATGTGGCTTTCATATGCTTTGTACAAAGACCTAAGGGCATGGGGTTGAGCTTCGGCACTGATGACAGGCAGTAGCGTCTTGGCTCCTGTGCCTTCCATCAGGGCCACTGCAGGTTAGGGTGTCCTGGGAGAGCTGGGCCTGTCGGGTTCTCCTCCTGCATACTGGCAGGTGCCCTAAACATTAGTCAGGGAGCCTCCTGCTGCTGTGTGACCTTGTGCAACTTCCCAATCTCTCTGTCCCCTATTTCTCATCTGTAGATCCTGATAGCCAGGGTCACTAATAGGTTATACATGTTTATTGAGTGCCAACCGTGTGAAAGGCGCAGGAGTCTCCAACCGGGAGACACAGGGTGATGGTGGGGGTGCAGATACCCAGTTTGCACAGAGCCCTCAGCTCCTGGGCTTTTTTCTTTGAGGACATTCACCTTCCCTGAATGCTCCTAAAATCCACAAAGCAGGATTTGGGCCTGCTTTGATGGCCCCAAAGATCACTGGGCCCAGGGCACTCTTCTAAGCACCAACTACACCATAGTATTAAAATGTTAAATTCTGAGAGGACTCCTGGGGATCAGGATTACATTTGCTTCCTGTGTGCAGTTTTCAAAGGCACCACCCTCTGGGCCTCCTGTGCATTTCCGGGCTGGGCTCCTGGCCGAGGAGGAGGGGGAGAGGGAGGAGGAGGGGGAGGCGGCGGCAGCAGTGGCCTGGTTCAGGGGATCATGATTTCAAGTGGGAAATGAGGAGGGGGGGTGGGGAGATGAACTCCTTCAGCAACATCCTGTTTTTTTGGGAATGCATTCAGTGTTGAAAAACCCTGGCAAAGAAGTAACAAGAACAGGGCGTGTAAGGCAGAGGCCTGGCCAGCACGCCGGGCGCTTTCCCACCACCGGGTCCTGCGGTGACCTCTCGCAGCCCTCCCTGGAGCAACCCCTGCTGGCGGGTGGAAGGGGCAGGGAGAGGAGGATATGCTCTCCCCTGCTCTGGGGACACGCATCTGCTGGCAATCTTTGCAGCCCGCAACTGGGAGGGCTGCCCTGCGCCCTAAGGAGACAGGATCCTGATGCGACTCCATCCTGAGCCCCGGCCGGGCCAGTTGTGCTGGAGAGGTGCAGTGAGTGTGTAGAAAGGCCACTCTGCTCAGACCCCAGCTTCACTTGCTAACGACCTCTGCCCTCCCACCCCCCACGGCAATACCTGCAGGGCCAGCTGGAATGATAGAGAAAATGTCTAGTCCTGGGTCGGGACATGGACGCTGAGCATCCTGGCTGCCAAAGTATTTCAGGTCTTACTGATTGCCAACCTTGACCCTCCCAACACTCTCTTCCCACTGCCAAGGCTGCACAGACCCTCTCACACCACCTCTGGGGCCCAGCCATGCTGCTGCGCTGGCTTTCCAGTGCCCCTGCCCCTGCTTGCAGACCCCCAGCTGTTTCTTTACCCTGGGTCTGTTCCAGCCACATCACCAGCAGGGGCTGCGTCTCACCCGTGTTTGCAGCTCTGTTCTCGCATCTGAGAATGTCAGCAGAAGTCGAGGGACAGGCACTTGAGGGAACACTCAGTGATGATATTACTGGTGGCGCTTTTATGTTTGGTTTGGATTTTGCTGAGGTCACGGAGGGTGGACTGCAAAGCACTGACAGCCAGGCCCAGCCATTGGCACCCAACTTATTGACTTGAATTTTACAGTGGGTTTGTAGCATCTATTTACTATATTCTACACTTGTTTGGGCTAAATGCAGAGAATTCCACAGCTCAGTACTGCAGGGAGGCTTGTACCTGCACAGTGTGGTTGTAGACTTTTGGCTGATTTATGGGGGGGCAGGGGTAGGGGCTAGGGAGGCCATGTTTAAGCCAGAACAGTAAAAACTTCCCTTCTCATTTTGCTGCCTCAGCACCTCAAAACTTGAGGTTTTGCTTTCTGGGATCATCTCAAAGTTCTGGGACACCCAGTATATACTGCCATTCCTGTTGGTTCTGGAAGGGTGGTTACTTTGGATCCTGTTGGGTCTACACGGAGAGCCAAACTACCTACTGGTCAGCCCAGGGAGAGTCACATTTGTCATTTAGCCTGTGCACCAAGAGATGGCGCTGTTGCTGATGAAAGTGGGGTCTTCAGGAATGTTCAGGTCCCCAGGGCTCATCAGGTGCCTTGACCACAGCAGGTTCCAGTAATGAGGGGGCACAGCTGGATTCTCCCAGAGCCTGCGACCCGGGGCTTTGTAATTGTTCGCTGTGAGACCAAGATTTGAAAACATGGTGGTTCATGATGGTTTTTTGACATTGTCAAGTTATAGTCCCATTAAGAATGTGGAGCATAGGGCACCTGGGTGGCTCAGTGGTTGAGCGTCTGCCTTCGGCTCAGGTCATGATCTCAGGGCCCTGGGACTGAGTCCTACATCGGGCTCCCCGTAGGGAGCCTGCTTCTCCCTCTGCCTGTGTCTCTCTGCCTCTGTCATGAGTAAATAAGCAAAATCTTAAAAAATAATAAAATAAAAGAATGTGGAGCATATTTTTTATGAAGTGTCTTTACTTGAATGAAAGGTCCCAGGTGGCCTGAGGATGAATTTAGATGCCCTGGATACATTTTTCACCATTTCTGCTAGTCTCTTTCCTACTTTGAAAAGTATGTTCTGAAGGTAGTGAGCAATGTTCACTAAAGCTCCGCTTCTACTTCCTCTGTAGATATTTGATGATTTCACCCCCACTTCTATTAATCCTCAAACTCCTTCCTAAATAACGGACTAGAATATCTGCTTATTCACTCTGAAGGCATTTGTGGTCATGATGTAGGCCTCCTAGACTAGACCTCAAGATATTATGCTTTTGATCAAAGGTGAGTCTCTATCATATGATAGTGTGTGTAGGGGAGAGAAGCTGAGAAGGAATGAGGATTTTTGGTTCCTCAGGAATGTCTGTATAGGCCTATACATACGTATTTAAGATTTTTAATAGTGAACATACATTGCATCTTAACTCAGGATAAAGCAAAATTTCAGAAAGAACCTATTTTGTGATACAGAAGGTGTGATTGAGAACTGGTGTAATGCAGGTAAGCCATCGCCTATGACCTTGTGTTTCCATCTCTCCGTTGATGAGGTGGACAGTAAAATGGATCTGCCTCAGCCTCAGCCTGTGTGGGGACCAGCTGCTTCCTCCAGCCATCCCCCTGGAGATGTGAGTGGTGCCAGTGGCTCTGCGAGGGGGACCAGGGCCAGTCACGAGGCCCACTGTGGCTCCTGGTCCTGCTCCAGGCCCAGAACATCCACTCACTCGTACCTTCTACCTGGCTTTGGTTGCAGGGAGCCTTGTGGACTCATCCGGTCATATTCTGATCCCTGGAATCTATGACCAAGTGGCTCCTCTTACTGAAGAGGAGAGAAAACTGTACAAAGCCATAGATCTGGACCTAGAAGAATACCGGAACAGTAGCCGGGTTGAGAGATTTCTGTTTGACACCAAGGTATGGTCCCAGGTTGATGGCTAATGTGAAAGAGGAAAGGCAGTAATAAATCCTATTTTTCCAGTTCCTGATTTACTGTGGGAGGCTCACCTGCACATTTCAGAACTGAAAGCAGATGTGAATTCTGAGGCAGATTTGTCCTTTCACAGCCACTTATTTCCCTCAGGTCTAGAGCAACCCAGACTTTATCTGGGGTCCAACTGGCCTCAGGTGCATAGCCTTGGGGCAATCCCTCATTTCACATACACGTTTTCCAGGGCTTCTTAGACTCAATCCCAGCTATCTCTGCTTCCTATCTCCTTAAAGGCTGAGAACAATCTGAGATTATTCCAGCCCAAAACCCCTAATTGTTCATTTTAATAGAATTAAGAGCCTTAGGGACTAATCTGTACATTGCTACATCACTGCCTCAGGGTAGTCAGGAAACCACAGCCCAAAGCCATTCATTTCTGGCAAATTTGGATGTTTTCTTTCTCCTTCTTCTTCTTGTTTTTACAACCTTTGCCTGCTATGGTGAAGGATGGTTGTGGCTGGTTCTGGACGGGGCTGCCAGGAGAGGGAGAACCAGGTGGAACAGAGGCAGTGGAGTTTATTATGGTGAAGTGTATCCCTTCCCCCGGACCATAAGCAGAGTTCTTTGCAGCTTTCTGAAAAAGAAAATGCATTTACTATGCAACTGAGTGTCGTAGTGATTGGGGACAGAAATTTATAATCAAGCCTCAAATTCTGAAAGCTCCTTTGCCATCTATTAACTTCAGAGCTTGGGTGAGGAGGGGCCTGCATCAGTGGAGCAGGTTGGTTGGAGGTGGGGAGGGGACAGCAGAGGGTCTCAGGGCCGGAGGGGAAAGACTGCCTGTGTTATTGGTCCAGGCGTGTCTAAGGAAGGTGATAATTAACTTGTCATGAACGCTGGCGGAGATTTACAGGAGTCGGTGATACAAGCAATACAATTCAAAGAGTTTTAATCAAACATTCTTTTGTATAGTAAAAATAATTTTATTTTAATTCAGGAGGAAATTCTAATGCACCTATGGAGATACCCGTCTCTTTCAATCCATGGGATTGAGGGTGCGTTTGATGAGCCCGGAGCTAAGACAGTCATCCCTGGCCAAGTTATAGGAAAATTTTCAATCCGTCTGGTCCCTCACATGAATACATCTGTGGTGGAAAAACAGGTAACAAATGTGCATTGTTCTTCCTACGGCACCATTTCTGAGCGTCACATCCCACAGTGTAGCGAGCTATTCAGTTGTTAGTGCTGAAGTATCATTTCCCCCCCAATATAACTGGAACAGATGTCAAGAAACCAATATAATTTTTGTTCGGTAAAAATCTCTTTCTGCAATTATACGCAATTACAGTAGTCAGATAAATAACCATTTGAGGTTGGAGTGATGGGAAGTATTTTTACATTAAACAGTTGACATAAAGGCAAGATTGGTTTACACACAGATGGAGAAGCTGACTGCCTATGGCCGCATGGAGCTGGAAAAGCTCAAACCCATAGTTAGTTTGCCCTTGTTGTCTGAAATCAACACTCTGAAAGCAGCTGTTTTAATGAAAATGTTATCTGGAAGGAGTTACATGTCTAAATTATCAACCTGTTGTCAGTTTACCTCAAGTTCAACAGAAAGAAGGCTCTGAATGAGCTCCAGGAATGCCTCATTCCAAATCTCTACAACCCCTTGACCTCCTTTATTGTCTTCTTAGCACTAATTACATCTTAAAATGCCCTCCTTCCCTATCTCAGTCCCTGTTTTTCTCCCTCCCTTCCCCCGTTTTGGATGCATCATTTCTGTTTCTCAAAACATGGGTTCCATCAGGGCAGCCCCCTTGGTCTTGCTCACAGCTGTGTTCTCACACCTAGAACTGTTCCTGCCAACATGACAGGAATTCAACCAGTGTTTGTCAATGGAATGAATGGGAGGAACGTTTCAGGGTGTGAGGAGTTTTTCTTGGGAGGATTTCCATGGTAGCCACTGGCCTGGAGCCCAGGGGACAGAGGAGGATGCTGACAAAAGGCTCCTTTATAGCTTAGCCTGGCATCACCGCCCCTCCCCCTTTGCAGGAATTTCCAAATGCCTAATGTTCCGAAAATAGTCATTAAGGTCCTGACAAGTCCGAAAAGAGGGATATCCAAATTGAGAAGTTATATTGTGTTTCACAATGACCACTGCATTAATCATCTGACACTGTGGTCAGAATGGGGCGGGCGCAGGGCTGAGGATTGGAGGGTCCCTGGGTAGAAGGGGTATGGGACCAGGGTTTCTTTCCATGCTGAAGGCCTCAATCCCAGAGCCCCTGCTCACTCTGTCCATCCTCTGTGAGGACGAGGGTAAAATCACAACACTTGGACCTATTGAGCTGGGATTTCAGTTTCTTGATGAAAGATTGCTGCATATTCACTGCATGAGAGAATAACCTGAAATTTTCTCTTACAACTGAAAATGTTCCTTTTCAGGTGAAGCAGCATCTTGAACACGTATTCTCCAAAAGAAATAGTTCCAACCAGATGGCTGTTTCTATGATGCTAGGACTACAGCCATGGATTGCAAATATTAAAGATAATCAGTATCTTGCGGCAAAAAGAGCCATCAAAACAGGTTAGACTTGGAGTTGCCAGTTTACAGTGGGACCAGAGTGTGGTGTGTGGTGGGGCAGGGGAGAGGAGAAAGCAGGCACGGTCAGAATTTTCGTTCAGCTCTCCTTTGCCCCTTGGCTGTGTTACTGAATGTCGGCTACACTCCAGGGCTCTTTTTTTTTTTTTTTTTTAACCACCAGGGCACTTGATCCACACTGTCTCCTGACCCCCTGACAGCCCCCCCAGTTGACAAAGTCTGTCTGGAAGAGATTAGGGAATTTGCTGAAGGGCACCCAGCTGGAAGTGGCAAAGCCAGGTTCATGTCTGGAAACCTGAATTTTGGGCAAAATGATGGTCTTGCAAGCCTCTGATACTTATGGAAATGATGGCCAACATATAAAAATGCCCTTTAAAAGGCTCAGCTGGATTTGCATGAAAGTAAAGGAAATCTGGGGTTAAAAATAAAGGAGCTAGGGGTGCTTAGCTGGTGCAGTCATCTGACTCTTGATTTCGGCTCACGTCACGCTCTTGGTTGTGAGATTGAGCCCCGTATCAGGCTCTGGGCTCCCCACTCACTGGGGAGTCTGTTTGAGATTCTCTCCCTCTCTTTTTTCCTCTGCCCCACCCCTCCCATAGGTGCATGTTTTCTCTCTCTCTCTCTCTCTCTCTCTCTTAAAAAATCTTATTGGGCAGCCTGGGTAGCTCAGCGGTTTAGTGCCGCCTTTGGCCCAGCGCCTGATCCTGGAGACCCGAGATTGAGTCCCACGTCAGGCTTCCTGCATGGAGCCTGCTTCTTCCTCTGCCTGTGTCTCTGCCCCTCTGTGACTCTCATGAATAAATAAATAAAATCTTTAAAAAAATCTTATTAAAAAAAAGGAGCTAAAATATAATGGAGTGAGAGGCTGACCCTGGGTTGCCCTGTAGGATTTGTTCATCTTGGTCACAAGGAGGTTTGGGTTTTTAGGTCAGCAGAAGGTAGGGAATAGGAAGTGAGACTCACTATTTAAAGCAGGGCATCCCCCAATCACCCTTTATAGCTTAGCCTGGCATCACCTCCCCTCTCCCTTTGCAAGAATTTCCAAATGCCTAATGTGATTAGGGAGGGGGCTGACCACAGATCCATCCTCACAGGGTTTGGGTCTTTAATCTCCACTCTCCATGTGGTCCAGTTCTGATGCAAACAGCCCCACGGCAGGCCACCTGGGATTTTTCACAGAGAGGCCTCCTGGGGATGCTCATTTTATAAAACTACCAAACACAAAAACTGAATTCCAGCCTATCTGACTCTGAAACCAGTGATGTTTTCAGAGCCACTCTGCTTCCCTGGAGGTAGGGAGGGCAGCATAGCTTTATTTGGAATTTCTTTGGTGGTGCCTATTTTGACTGCATATACTTCCAAGGCCTGGGCAGGGTCCTGTTGTTGGTGAGCACAGGACACATCCCTGGGCTCCACCTGCCCAGGCAGGGAGAAGATCTATCCAGGCTCTTTGGCTTCCGCAGCAGGAAGGTGACGCTGCCAATTGCAAAACAGGGGACTCTCTAAAAAGCAGGGGGACTTTCAGAAAAAGCCATGTGGGGAAACACTATGGACTAATGGCACTCTCTCACAGGTGAGGCCTCATGCCGCAACCCTAACAGAGCACAGCTGGAATTGGAGGTCCCCACCACTAACACTTGGAGCACTAACACTTGATCAGGGTTATCTGTACAAAGGACAGCGACATTAAACATTAGAGGACAGGTCTGAGACTTGGAGCCATACTTTTCTACATAATTATTCCTACTACTCCCATTTGTAGCAGTATTTTACCAGTAAAATTTGGTCAAGAAAGGAGGAAGAAAAGTTCTTAGGAAGGTAAATGTAATCCCAGCTGAAGAGTGATGTGTGATTGAAATATCAAGGTCAACAGTAAAGCCCTGAAATATTCTTGCAGGAATGCACAAGGCACCTTGTGGTTTATTGTGTGTGAAACAAGTTCTTCTAACAAAGCATATCATCTTTACTAACATTCACACCCTAGTCTGTGGATAAAGAAGACATGGCATATTACCTTTGTGTCTTCATTTAATTTTGCATTTCCAATCCATCACTGACAACTCATCCTCTCGCCTGGAAGGCTTGAACTCACCACTCCTTAGAACCTAGGATATCCATTACATTTATTTCATGAGATACCTTGACAGTTAAGCACAAACACCACAACATTCAGGTGATAGTTGAATACAGCTGTTTATTTGTATACTGGTTACACCACCAAAGAAATCCCACTTTCCAAATATTTAATTCATGAAGCGACCATAAAAGTAGGTACATAGTCTTGTAATACTCCTGCCAGAAATGCATGACCTCTTCCAACCATGAGAAGATATCAAACAAGCCCAAATGAAGAGACACTTTACAAAGCAACTGATCAGAACTCTTCAAGAAGAGTCAAGGTCATGAAAGACAAGGAGAAACTGAGAAAGTTTCACAGACCAGAGGAGAGTTAGAAGTGACAATATGCAGTGCAGGATTCTGGATTGGGTCCTGGAATGGAAAAAGGGAAGCACTGGTGAAATTCAGATAAGGTCTGAATCTAGTTAATAATATTTTTCCAGTGTTAACTTTCTTTTCTTTAAGATTGTACGATAATTACGTAAGACGTTAACATTACAGAAAGTAAAGTAAGGAACATATGGGAGCTTTCTCTGTACTATTTTTGCAACTTTTCTATAAAATCTACAATTCAAAATATAAACTTTATTTAAAAAGGTTTTTTTTTGAAGTGGGTAATTATAAAGAATGCAACCATGGTTTTCTTCGTGACTCTATTGTCTTCAGAATATAAACTGCATGCTATCAAGAAGCTTACCTACCCCAGACACCAAAGTTAATGATTAAATAAAAACAAAAAAGGGAAAGATAAAGCCAACACTACACTTGAGAAGATTATGAGGGGTGGTCTTGTCATTATTTTATTCAAATGCATTCTTTCCCTGTGCTTCAGTGTTTGGAACAGAGCCAGACATGATCCGGGACGGATCAACCATACCAATTGCCAAAATATTCCAGGATTCCATCCAAAAGAGTGTGATGATGCTCCCGCTGGGTGCTGTGGATGATGGGGAGCACTCTCAGAAGGAGAAAATCAACAGGTTAGTGGATTCCTGTCAGGCGCCGATTCTTCACTGCTCAAAAGCCAGGTCTCCACCTGCTATATATTTTAGATTGCATTCACATCACCAAATCTTCCTATTTACATTGTAGGCGACTTTCCCCCATCACCTGAACCGAAGTAACAGTGTTTCTCT
The DNA here is from genome assembly GCF_018345385.1 of Vulpes lagopus. Taxonomy (NCBI): domain Eukaryota; kingdom Metazoa; phylum Chordata; class Mammalia; order Carnivora; family Canidae; genus Vulpes; species Vulpes lagopus. The sequence goes on from NC_054847.1 coordinate 54,297,065, forward strand.
TTATTTCTTCCTTTGTTAGGTGGAACTACATAGAGGGATCCAAATTATTTGCTGCCTTTTTCCTAGAGATGGCTAAGCTGCATTAATAATGATGAACCTTCCAGCTTAAATCTGACCTGACAGATACCTTCTTCTGCACACCTGGACAGGAACAGAATCTAAGTAACCAGAGAATTTCAGTCTGGGAAATAATGCTTTCCTTCCCATTTAAAATGCCTTAGGACATTTGGACCAGAAATAAAATATCTTAAAGGCACAGACATTGGGAATGGTATACTGTCCCCATGGCACACCTTTCTAAAGTCACCGCTACCTGCAACATCTCCCCCAGTTTGGCTCCAGGAGCCCCAGGATTGGACTCACTCTTTCCTTGGAGCACAAGGACATTCCTCCATTAGACTCTCCCTGGCAATTTGATAGGTCTGATCACACCAGTGTGCTTTTAGGTTCTGAGGTGCTCATGACACATCATCATTCCGTACAGTGTTTATATCAACCTTGCTTTTACCACACATTTCATTTATTAGTAAAACTGTTGGTTCCACCACTGGCTACCATGATTTCCCTGTGGGTTCATTTGTAGAGGAGTAACTAAAGCATGATGTCACATTAACCTCTTGCTTCCCCTTCATTTATTTTGCCTGCTTCTTGGAAAGTTCTGAAACAGAAATGATCAGTAGTTGTGTCCTTATGCCACTTGGGATTCCCTGTGTGAAGATGAGTACTTTTTCTATTCCAAGGTTCTTTACCTTTTCTGGGATTGATGCCAACCAACCACCGCTCCGGCACCCTATTCTTTGTAACCCACCGCTGAAGCCCGCCCCCCCATTCTGTGCATATGTAAAGTCACCACTGCAGAATCAGTCCTGATAGAATTTCTCTCACCCTGTTGGAATTTTACTTCAGTGACTACATCTAAATTGCTCAAAGCTTTTAATAGCATCAGTTTTAGATAGAGAACGAATCTAATCAGCCCTGACATCAGTAACACATTCTAAATTTAAAGCCATCAGCTAATGCTGCATTCAGTAATCATTTTAGTTAACCATCTTGTTTGGCTTGATTGCATTTGATGGTGTAAACAAACAAACAGAAAGAATATAATTTTTCTCCAGTTGAGTGTATGTAAACAAATCAATTTAATCTTTATAAATTCATTATTTAAATCACATTAATGGAGAAGGATTTAAGAGTTTATTAAAAGATGTTTCTCTTATGATTCCAAATAAAATCAAAGTGTAACACATTTAATCTCTTCCTGGGTTCTTGAAACGTTAGTTTTAAAATTTGCAAAACCACATCCAAAAGGGCTGCATTATAGGGCCAGTGATCCAGCTTTACCCTGAGTCTCATCACAGCAATGGACTTGGATGAGGTGTGAGTCTGGAGGTATCCATGAGTGACCTGCTTTCTCTCTGATGCTAGAAAACATCAATTCCTATTTCTTGAGTATTGGCAGGTGTTTGATACTTTGTTATGCTTGGTTCATGCTTGCCACATTATGTTGAATCATGTGATGTTTGGATCTTGTGGGACCTACCTGACGTATTCCGTAGAGTTCCCAAGAATTAATTGTAAGAGGTTTATGATGCCAATTTATATTCTTAAAAGGGTGTTCATTAGTGAATGAACAAAAACTGGCTGTATTGTAAGCACTTCTGTGATGGTGTGGGCCACAGTGCGAGAACCTCGCTGCACTTGCAGCTGGAGCGCGGCAGTGGCCAGGACACATAGAGGACTTGATGTGGCTCTCTTCTCCCTCCATTTGTTCACTTCACAGCCTTTTCTCAGTCTTTATGTTAGCAAGATGCCCGCGACTGCCAGCACAGCCCCACCCAGCTCCCTTTCCTAAGAACCCGACCCCCTACCCTCCTGCATAGTTCCTATCTGAAATTGGACGCATCTCAAATGGAAACAAGTCTTATTCATCCTCCCAAACCTGTTTCACCTCCAGTGTTCCTGGACCATTGGAATCCTGACTGTTCTCTGACATTTCCCCTCTTTCAAATCCAGTTCAGTATCTAAACCTGTTGACTCCATTTCCACTGTCACTTCCCACAGCCTGAAGGCCAAATCCTAACTTCTGCTGGGTTATTGCAAAGCCCCTCCTGAACCTCTTTGCATAAATGCAGCCCTCTCCCACAGAAGTGTTACACTGCAGTATGTACACCCCAGCAAAGTGCACTGCACATAGTAGATGTTCCATGTTGCTTGCTGAAATCTTCCTTTTGAATCTGTAGCTACATTTTTGAATATCCTCTAGCAGGCCTGCTGTGCCCTGTACAGACCTCTATCTTTATGCTCTTCCTCTCAGGCTCTTCCTAGTTGAAATTGTCTTGGGAATAGCCAGTGCTGGGGAAAAGCACATTAGGATGTCACACTGAGGCGCCACTGACTGATAATGGTTCACTCATGTGTATCCTGCTGGGCAGCACTTGTGTCTTCACGAGGATTCAGAGGCCACAAAACAGCAGTCTGTGAGCTCCAGGCGCCATTTACCCTGTTTCATGTGGCCTTCACAATGTCCTACATACTTCTGAATTGGATGCCAGCATTTCGAAATTAGTAGACTGATTTACACAAAAGATTTCTCTTGAGCAACCACAAGATTGGGCCACACTGAGCTGCTGTTCACGCAGGTTGGCGAACACACTGAGCTGAGAGGTGGTGCTAAGCACAGTGCCTGGCCCATAATATGCACTCAACAAATTTCTAAGATATGGAAAAGAAGGAAGCTCACAAAAGATGATGATGCTATTCAATATGGTTTCTTACTTCTACTGATAGCTCCTTTCACTTCAAAAAATACCTCAAATGCCATTTTATGATAGGGCCAAGTGACTTTTAAATACCATACTATTTTAAATATCTAGCTTAAAATGTATTCAACATCATCTAGCTTTTGTCTTTTAATCTTTTTTGTCTTAAGTTGTAATATTAATTATGTAATAGCTAAAGAATTAAACAATGATTTGAGGTCTTGATTATATAAGATGAAATATTTGTTTCTGTGATGATGTATTTATGTCCGATCTAATGTAGTTATCAGCCTTAAATACCCATGCCTTTCATGACAAGCAGTAAAACTTAAACCAAATATGTGCCTAATCCTTGCACATATTATTTTTGTTCTTCCACTGGCCAACTCTAACATCCACATTCTATTTTGTAGAGCTTGTGACATTCAAGAAAGATAATCTTCCTCTTTAGTACATTAAAAAGAACTTTCCTCTTTAGGAAGCAAGCTCTGGGAGGCAGAAACTGGGTTGGGTACAGTCTATGTTTTGCTCAGCTGCCCAAAGGCACAAACAATTGATGACGTACAAAGAGAAATACAAGAGATTTCCTAAAGAAAAGTGATGCATTCTTTCTTTTCTAGCATGATGTGGAAGAAAATGGCTGGTAGGTGTAATGACTATAATTTCTTAACAGTTATGATAAGTAAATGCTTCTGAGCTTTTTTAGCTTGGATAAATTGAACAGAAAAAAATGTTCATTACATGGAAAAATTTTATTTAAAAACATTATGCTAGTATAATTTCTTATCCAGAATGAAAAAAAGATGTCAGAAAAATTATGCCTTTGACTATGATAGAAAATGTGAAGTTTGAAATCAATCTCACCTCCCACATTAAAATTCAACCGAAACAGCATTCAAAGAGAATGTAGACTTAAAATTCTAGCGTGGGTGGTTAAGTGTTTGTAGCACATTCTGACTGTTCTTGTAGGTAGGCATTTCAATGTAATGGCAGAACATGTTAATTTGAAGGAAATTAGAACTTTAAATGACACTGTTAAATTAATTACTCATCAAAATTGATAGTCACCAAAAATGACCAATGCTTTCTCTCAAATTTTAAATAATTATAAGCAAATAAAAGAGGTCATAAAAACTTTATTTAAAACTCCACTCAGAGAACCAGAAAACAGGGAATCCTAGGTGGTTCATTAAGTTAAGTATCTGCCTTCAGCTCAGGTCATGATCTCCTGCAGAGGGCTCCCTGCTCAGCAGGGAGCCTGCTTCTCCCTCTCCCTCTGCCCCTCCCTGCCGCTCATGTTCTTGCTTGCTCTCTCTCCTAAATAGATAAAAATAGATAAATAAATAAATAAACTTAAAAAAAAAAAAAAAAAAAAAGAACCAGAAAGCAGAGCTCAGGGTTACTACATTAGCCAAAGTGAGGGAAGGGAGGTTCTGGAAAGAGTAGTCACAAAGGGAAACACCAAATTCTGTATACTTTGCCTAAATTGGCAGATGACCTCTGCACCATGCACATGTAGGGCAGATTCAAGCATCCCAGTTAAGGCTGAGGGAACTGAATGAGATTTCGGCTGCCACCATAACAAGAGACACAAAGTATGGAGTATGAATACAGCCAAAATAACTGCCTGTTAATACTTTGTCAACCACAGAAAACTTCTTCAGAGGAACATAACTGAATCCAGAATATATACGTTCCTTAAATATCTAGACTACAACTCAAAATTACTAGACATTTAACAAAGAGGAAAACATGACTCCTAATCAAGAGGAAATTACTGACAATTCCAAAATGATTTATATATTGGAATTAGCAGATAAAATGTGAAAGCCGCTATTATAGTTTTGCTCAAAGACGTAAAAGAAAATATGCCTTCATAAGTAAACAAATAGGAAATCTCATCAGAGAAACAGAAAGAACTGAATAGAAATTTTAGAATTAAAGGTACAATATCTGAAATAAAAAAAAAATCACTAGCCACTTCTAACAAGTGATTGGAGATAACACAGAAGAGAAAATCAGGGAACATAGAAAATAGATTATTCAATCTCAAGATCTGAGAGAAAAAAATGAAAACAAAACAAAAAAGGAGAAAGCCTCAGAGAGTTGTATATATATATTTGACTGGAGTTCAGGAGAATGAGAGAATAGGGAAGAAGAATATTTGGAGAAATAATAACCCCTAATTTTCCAAAGTAGGTGAAATACATAAACTTATAGATGTTAAAAGTTCAGAAAATACCAAGCGGGTTAAGCATGAAGAAAATTATGGCCAGACGCATCGTAATGAAACCACTGAAAGGCAAAAATAAAGAAGAGAAAAATGTGAAAGTAGTGAGAAAAAAAAAAAAAAGGCAAATTACATATAAGGAAACATCAAAGGAAGGAAAGATCTGAATGATGTCTGCTCCATCAGAAACAAATGGAGGCTGAGGACATGATCATTTTTAACAAAATCTCTGTGAGCAGCACATGGGGCTAAGACACTCTTTTTTAACCATTCTGGCAATATCTTCTTTTTAATGGAGTATTAGTCAATAACACTTCATGAAATTATTAATATAATTAGATTAAGGTCTCCCACTTTGTTTTCTGCACTTCATCTGAAAACTCTTTTGGAAATCCTTTATATTGTATGATAAAGGAGAGCAAAATAAAAAATGAGTGCAAAAATACAAGTAAAGTCTGATTATTAGATAAAAGCATTGTATCAGCATTAATTTCTTGATTTTGATAATTGTATTCCTATATAAGAGTCTATCCATGTTCTTAGGGCATGTACACTGACATGTGTAGGGGTAAAAGGGCATCATGTTTGTAATCTATTTTCATATGGTTCTGAAAAAAACATGTATGAAACAATGAAGTAAATATGGTAAAATGTTGATAATTACAGAATCTGGTTGGAGGAAACATGGGAATTTTTTGTACTTTCAAATTTCAAAATAAAACATTATAGAGTAAAAAGAGATGAGGTCAGAAATGAAATGTTCTCTAAATTCTAGTTGAGTGTGAATGATCAGCTTGTATGAAGGCTTTTTTTTTTTTTTTTAACTTAAGGAAAACAGACACCATCACCAATTTACATGAGTAAAATGAGGTCCCATTGACTTCCTTAAGGTCACATTATGATGTAAAAGTCCTGTTTCAGCAAAATAATGATGAAAATGATAAACTCAGATTTTCTTTCAAGGCTCAAGAAAGATTCTCAGTTGGTTAAGGGTCTTAGGCTCAAGTCATGATCCTGGGATGCGGGGGCTGGCTCCCTGCTGAGTGGGGAAGTGGGGAGTCTGCTTCTCCCTCTGCTCCCCCCTCCCCCTGCTCTGCTCCTGCCCTGCTTGTGCTCTCTCTACAATTGCTCTCTATCAAATACATAAGATCCTTTTTTTTTATTTTAAAGATGACATGTTAACTAACCCCCCCAAGGTAATAAAGGTAGAAATCAATCACCCAAAGCCCAACAGGATGCCTAATCCATATGGAGAACTGCACTAGCTACTGTTATTGTTCAGAGAGGTATCACCATGTCACACAGGACCAACACTGTCGAAATAGATATTTCAAAGTTCGTAAGTACTACATTTTCAACTAAATTCTAAGTACTTTTTCAAGCGAACTCTTTGGAGAAAGAATCTAATCACTCATCTTTTACCAGTAATGTTTTCACTCAGTTAATGTTGGTAAATGGTACAAACATAGCATTGACAGGCTAGTCGTCTAAGGAGACTTTCCCACGTATGTCTCTAGAACTTTTAGTTCACGGTTACCGACCTGGGTTAGGGCAGTAGACTGGCAAGGGCGGCTTCGAGTCTAAGGCTGAACCCCACCGTCACTAGCTGTGTGATCCCGGAGCGGCTGGCTCCTCTAACCTGCAATATCCGACAGTGGGACAGACAGGAGGATTCACGGGGATTACAATGTGGAACGTGACCCCCGTAACAAGCATGAAAATCACTTTAAAAAATATCTTAAAAGGGTTATCATCACCTAAATGTTTGCATTCTTAAACAGAACAGGGCTGGACTTCACCTTGAGAGATGATTTGGTTTAGAAAGCCCATCACCACAATGATACGACCAGGACTTTTAAATCCATTTGCTTAAAATGACCTAACTGCCAAAGTTTCAACGGTGTCCCTGGCACGCGGGAGCTGCACGACCCGACCCTGCGTGGCCTTCCCTGCTGGAAAAATCATGCCTTGGACTAGGATAGAAAATGTGAAGTCTGAAATCATCTCACCCCCCACATCACAATCCAACCAAAACAGCATTCAAAGAGAACGTAGATTTAAGATTCCGAGCCGCCGCGGCCAGGCCGTGCTGGCTTTCCCACCGCCGTGCCGCGTCCTGAACGTTAGTAGAAACAGCTCGTGCGGGGACATTTTTAACACCGAGGATTTCTCCAGCTTCTCCTGCCACACTGGCGAACCGCCACAGTCAGCATATTGCCCCCCCGTGGCTTCCCAGGGCCTGCGACCCCGAGGGTCCCTCCCGGAGCCGCCCGAGTTTTCCTCCGACGCTGGGGCTGCGCACGCGCCCGGCCCAGCACCCGACCCCCGGCCCCCGGGACGAGGGCTGCCGGCCCCGGTCGCTCCCGCACCCCTCGGGCCGTCCTCGGGGCCCACAGCGACGGCGAGCGAACGAGGGGCGGAGTGGGGAGGGGGCAGGACCCGCCGGCAAGTTCCTGCTCCCGCGCCCTCTGGAAATCCCAAGGGGCCCTCCCGGACCGACACCGCGCGCCGTCCACCCTGACACGCATCTCCCCTCGCCGAGATTGACTCCTTCGGCCTTCCGTTTTCCTCTCGGGGGAGGGAGGGACTTCCGGTTTCTCTCCGAGTGGTTTCCGGCAAGAGCTGATGGGCCGAAAAGAAGGCGGCACACGGGTCGGCCGGCCACTCGGGGCAGAAACAGGGAACTCGATGCGCTTTCGCTAAACCAGTTCCGGGACCCTGTTTCTTGGTCGTGGTGTCCGGCGCTCGGGCCACCACGGAGGCGACCTGGGAACCGCCGGAAGTCGCTCGAATGAGAGGCAGGAAGTCCCTCCCCTTCCTCCCAGAGGGAAGACGGTGAGCCGGAGGAGTCAGTCAGAGGGGCGAGCAGGAGCGATTCCGTCGGCAAACAGGTAAGTTATTCTCTGGCCGGGGCGGGGGGTTTGGAGGCGGGGACCGTCCAGCGTCAGCGCAGGGCCTGGGGGCGGTGGCTTGAGGGCCCGGGCCCGGGCTGCTGGGCGCCGGGAGCCCCGCCAAGGCCCTTCGCTCTTCCTCCTCCCCCCTCCCCCCGCCTCCGCCCCTCCCCGCTCGCCGGTCCCTCCCGACGCCGCCCAGCCTCGCCCGGCACACGCCCGCCGCCCGCGGCCCGGCCGCCGCCCGGCCTCCGCTCCCGCCCTCCTCCCTCTCACTGCGCGACAGCCTGCGGCGGGGCTCGCGGGCCGGCGGAGCCTCGGCTCCCCCGCGGGCCGGCTGTCAGCACCCCGTCGCGCAGTGGGGGTGCGGGTGAAGCACCTGCCCCAGCCCCAGCCTGGAGCCGCGGCCCCGGCCCCGCCGGGTTACCGTCCGGGCGGTGGTTTCCTCCTCCTCCTCCGCCCGCCTGCTCCCGGGTCACCCCCAGATGCACCGATGCGCCGCTGCTGCCCGCGCCTCCTTCCGTTAAGGACGCGGGAGCCCGGGAGCAGCGCGCCTGCAGGGGAGGGTCCCGCGCCTCGGCCCGGCGGCTCTGGACGCGGGGAAGCCCGGGGCTGCGGCGCGGCGTGCGCGGGCGGCTTCGGCCCGGGGGGAGACCCACCTCTTGCCAGCGCCAGCGCCAGCGCGTCCTGAGCGTGCTCGCCCGCGTCCTGCGGGTCGGGCTGCGGGGGGTGCGTCCAGGAGTGCTGACCCCTGTCGGCGAGCTGAGTTTTGATGGCCCTTCTGTTTCCCTGGGGAGTTGAGGGGCTAGGAAGGGCATCTCGGCAAGGTTAGCATCCCTCCACACACGTGCAGGAGGTCTTTACTTTGCAGGCGATCACAGCCCTCGCGGCGACTGCGCTGTCGGTTTGCCGCCCGTGCCGCTGGATTGAGTCACAGTGTGCCCCGCCGCGCGGTGACGAGTCCGGTCCAGCGGGAGCACCGCCCAGGGAAGGGCCCTGCCATCGATCGGAACTTCATTTCTGATGCATCCTCTGTATGCTTCATTTAGCTCAGCAACCTCGTAGACTAGGATTTAGTTATTCCCTTTTTGCCAATTAAAACTCAGATTAAAAAAAAAAACTCAGATTAAATACTGCGAACAAAGTTAATGTCAGAATTCAAATCTCAAATGCTTGTTACTCATTCTTCAAGTTTGTTACTCGAGATAACGAACGCCTCTTGGCATGTCTGATACACAGTGTGCAAGGTTCTCTAGGAGCGGATGTCTTCCTGCGTGATCTGCAGGCAGGTGTGATTGTGGCTGATAACACGGTTGCCACTGTGCCTTTGTAAAAACATTTTGGGATAATTTCAGATTTACAGAAAAGCTGCAAGACAGGACAGGGTCCCACCGGTATTCAGCAAGGCGTAGTGACTCCACCTGAGCAAACAGTGGTCCTTGCTTATTTCCACACACCACTCTAGGTGCTGGCGTTAGATTTCAGGATCTGCTTAAGGAGGCAGATACAGAAACAAATACAGTGCCTTTTGCTAAGTGCTGACATGGAAATGCACAGAGCAAATGGTGTCTGCCTGGGAAGGAGTGATGAGGGCTTGCAGGGGACGGGGTTTGGTTTAGGTCTCCAGGATTAGTGGGTATTCACTTGCTCCATGGGACATTTCTCCGAGCATTGACTTGAACTAGGTTTGTGTCGTTAGAGGAGAATTCGGACCTTTATAAATTAGACTCTCACATTTCAAAAGAAGGGGTTTGTATGACAGGTTTTTCAGGTCTCATGGTGGTGAGATTTCCAGTTCCTAAATCCATGAATAGAAGTAGAAATTAAGCTCTTTTCCTTAGGCAGTAATGGAAATGTCTACATCTATACATTTTAGAATTCTTCTTCTTCTTCTTTTTTTTTTTTTTTTAAGATTCTATTTATTTGAGAGAGAGTGCAAGCAGGGAGGGAAGGGCAGAGAGAGAGGGAGAAGCAGACTCCCTGCTGAGCAGGGAGCCTGATGAAGGGCTCCGTCCCAGGACCTTGAGACCATGACCCGAGCTACCCAGGTGCCGCATGTTTTAAAATTCTTTGTTTTCAGACTTAAGTACATCTTGTGGTTAGGTCACACATGCTCTTTATGCAAGGATGGGGCACAGTTCTTTTTCTTTTTAATATGATTTCCTGCTTTGTAGTTTGGCAACATGATCCCAATCTAACCGGTTATCTCTCAAATACTTACGTTTTTTTATTGCTGCTTTTAAAATATTTATTTATTTATTTGTGAGACACACACACACACACACACACAGAGAGAGAGAGAGAGAGAGAGACAGGCACAGGCAGAGGGAGAAGCAGGCTCCATTCAGGGAGCCCAATGTGGGACTCGATCCCTGGTCTCCAGGATCATGCCCGGGGATGAAAGCAGGTGCCAAACCGCTGAGCCACCCAGGGATCCCCCAGTTCTTCTGAACTATAATGTGTGTGTTAGATCCTACCCCAGACATTTGAGTGAATGCCTTAGCTTGGCTGCTATAACAAAATGTGATAGCCTGGAGAACTGACAACACAGGTATTTACTTGTCACAGCTCTGAACATGAAGTCCAGGATCAAGGTGCTGGTTCCTGGTGAGGCCTCTTCCTGGCTTACAGATGGCCACTTATTCCGCTGTGTCCTCACATGACAGAGATCGAGACAACTTGGGCCTCTCTTCCCCTTCTTATAAGGACATTGATTCATCTTAGAGACCCTACCCTCATGACTTAATTTAAATCTAATTACCTCTCAAAGGTTGCACCTGCAAATACCTTCACGTTGGGGATTAGTGATTTAACATAATGAATTTTGGGGGAGGACACAATTCAGACTATAGTAGATGGGTTTCTTGGAGATTTTGTTTTTAAGTGAAATTCCTCATGTACAGACATGATATGGAAATAAATAGAAAAATCAGCATTTGTATGGTTTTTGCTAAAGCAAACACAATTTTATCTAGATAAGACATTTTAGATATATATGTGTTTTTGAAGATTTATTTGAGAGAGAGCACAAGAGCATGAGTGAATGTGCAGGGGTTGTGGACAGAGGGAGAGAGAAAATCCTGAAGCCGACTCCCCACGGAGTGTGAAGCCAAGGTAGGGCTCCATCCCAGGACCCCAAGATCATGACCTGAGTCGAAGACTGACTGAGCCACCCAGGTGCCCCTTATTTTAGATATATTAAATGTGATTCAGAGACCAGTTGAAGAAAAGAGGAAATTTTAGTTGTTTCATTTTGATGAAAAAGAAAGATGCGATGAAATACTTGGGTGGTCCTTTCACTTTTAGGCCTTAAAGAAGTGACCGCCTTCCTAGATTGGTCAAATCTTTCTCAGGACTGTGGCAATGATCTGTTCCAGTTCCCTGGTTGTCCTGTAAGGAGGCTGAGCGCCCACAGAAGCTGAGTAATCTGTCTCCGAGTTTAGCGGCAGAGCAGGGATTAGAATCAGGCTTCCTGATTTACAGGCCAGTCTTTCTGCTTCCATCAGGGGTTCTCCAAGTTAAGGTGCATCAGAGTCACCTGGGGAGCTTATGAAAATGCTCAGCGTCCCCTGGGCTTCTGATTCAGCAGGTCTGGACTGGGGCTGAGAATTTGCGTTGCTGACAGGTTCCTCCTGGGTGACATTGAAGCTGTGGGCTCTGAGATCACACTTTGAGAGCCCTGGCCATACACAATGTTGCCTTTAATCTCTTAGGAGAGTAAGTAAACTCCCTGGATTTACACCAGTGTAACCTTTTCCCTGGTACTCAAAGAATGGAGTTGTTTAATTTTGTGTTACCAATCAGCAGTGTACCAAAAACATAATGATTAAATGAAAAAAAAAATTAAAAGGACGAGAAATATAGTATTTCTTGGAGGGAGTCATTTTGGCATTTTCAAGGATAATTTTTGGAGATAATTCTAGAGGTCAGAACCACTCATTATTGAAGAGAAGTCACATGAGCTCTGAGGACCTTCCGTCTTATCGACATTTGCACTTAAAGAGTGTCTGGGTTAATTGCTAGGTTGTACAGGAGTGAAAAATTACTTCCAATTTTATTACTCTATGCTTTTCTCTGTTGTGTTCTGAAATGTTCATTTCTTATATATCAGAATCTTATCAGGCCCTCACACAGTTATGTGCCCATAGTAGATGTTAAATAAATGTAAGTTGAATTAAAAAAAGATTAAGGGGGAAAATAAAGTAGAACATTTTTCTGGAGAGATTTCAGTGCCCTAGGAAAATTACTATACTTTCTACATTATCACAATTACGGGCTTTTATGGAAAAGTTATAATTTATTCCAGTTTAAGCCTTATTTGCAATTATTTGGATTTTTTTTTAAAGCACAATTTTGGAGGACGCAGCCTGTTTTTATGTTACAGTTAATGAGTGATTCATCTCATACCTTGTGTATCATTCATCATTCATCTGAAATGATTTATAAACACTTTATACTTTGAAATAACTTAAGAATTACAAAAAAGTTGCTAAAATGGCTCAGAGAGTTCCTGTATACTTTTCAACAAGCATCCGTTGATTAGCATCTTATGCATCCATAGTGCAGTTATTGAAACCAGATAGTTGATAGAATTAATCTAAAGACTTTGAGGTTCACCACCGTGTCCCTTCTCTGGTCCAGGGTCCAATCCAGGAGCCCACATTGTATTAAGGTATTCTGTCTCCTTAGTCTCTTCCAGTATGTGACATCTCCTTTTGGCTTTATTTTTAATGACCTTTATGCACTTGAAGAGTGCTGGTCTTTTATTTTGTAGAAAGTCCTTTATTTTGGATTTGTCTGATGTCCTTTCATGATTAAATGGAGTGTGAAGCATTTTGACAAGAAGACCACGGTGGTGAAGTTGTGCCCTTCTCGGTCTCTCGTATTGGGACGTACATGACATAGATATGTCTTATCACTGGGGAATTTTAACTTTGATCTCTTGGTTGAGATAGTATGTGATAGCTGTTCTCTAAAGATAAATATTTTCCCTTTGAAATTGATTACTTTCATTGCTTTACTGATTTTTGGTACAGAAGTTTAAAAGAAATGAGCATATAATGTCAGAATCCTTTGAGCCTGGTCCCAATTATGAGAAATTTCTTATCTCAGGAGGTTTATTATTATTTGTCAGACACAAACATAGCATGGAAAGGGAAAAGTGTAGGCTCTTGGAAGAATGGTTATTTGCTCAAAAACTTGTACTTGATCTTGGTCAATCTCAGTTTTGAATTGGCAGGAATGGATGCTATTTGTCCCAGTTCTTTTGCTGTGGTCCTGCAATGTCTCACATTTGTCTTCCAGTGTATGACTTTCCATAACTATACTGCTTTTCTTAAAATTCTCCCTAGAGCCTTTTTGTAGAAGGTAGATACACTTCAGTTCATCACAAGGTGCTGTGATGCACCTTGTATGCTCTAAGTATTCTCCTACTTCCCAGCACTTGGTAGTGCATAGTGCATGTGTTCTTTTTGTATACCATGGTGAAGTGCTGGATACATTACATATACACATCTGTAAGTTGGTTCTGTTTTTCAAAATGCCCGTGCCTTTTCTATCCCAACCAGAATAATTTGAAGCTATATATCTGGTCTGTCTCCCAGCAAAGCTTGCAAGCTCTCTCTCCTTGGATTCAGGGAACAGATCTCTTTCTGTTTACCAGTGACTTGCTTGGTACCTGGCACACACAAGGCACTTGATATTTATGAATAGATGAATATTTATATGTGCATTTTGTTAGTAGAATATGCTGAACATCTTCTCACATTAACAGAGCTGTGTAATCTGCATGGTATTCCAATGTATGGACATGCCATAGCAGCTTCATCTTTAACCCATCCTGCATCATTGGATATTAGGTTGTTTCTAATTTTCATATTATAAAGAGCTTCATGCTGAATATCCTTAAACACGTATTTTGTCCAATTATTTCTTGTAGAGTCATTGATAGGTCAAATGTATATGTACACACATAGAGAGTGTGTACGTGCATGTGTGGAGAGAGGGAGAGAGAGACAGAGAGAAAAATTACCTTCTAGGAAGGTGTATAGATTTATATCCCAACCAGTACTGTTGAGAATGACAGTTTTCCCACACTTTTTCCCAATGCTTAATTCTCTATATTTTTAAAAAGACTACATTGAGTTTTTGGGATTTTTTAAAGGATTCTTCCTGGAGTATGGTGGGTTGGGGATCATAGTCTAATTTGTTAATAACTTTCCATGTTTTCACATTGGAGTTTTTCAGTTTTTTGTGTGCCTCAACGAGAGAGCAGAATAACTCCCAATAAAGGCCTGAGTGGTTAACACCTAATCAGTATTTTACTTGGGGCACTTTTTGTATCCTCACAAAAGTTATAGTTGGCTATAACTGGTCTTTACCAAACAGGAAACGTTTAAGAGTGGGATACATTTCTAAATCACATCAAACGTTTTTAAGAGTGGGATACATTTCTAAATCACATCATTCAAAAAAAATCAACTATAGGTCAACTGTAGGCTTAAAGACAGCAAAACTGTGGAACTTTTAGAAAACAAGGTAGGATAGTAGTTGTATGACTCTGATATAGAGAAGAGATTCTAAAACAAATCACAGAAGACGCAGACCATAAGGGAAAAGATTCATAAGTTTGACAATATTAACATCAATAACTTGTGTTTATTAAACCATCAAGTGAGTGAACAGGCAAGTCACAAGTGATAATAGGTATTTTCAGTACACATTAGTGATAAAAGGTTGGTATCCAGAAAGGTAAATGGCAAATCAATAATAACAATAGAAAAATGGGCAAAGGACCCCACCTCAATAGGCATCTCACAAAACAGGAAACCCGAATGCAAAGATTTTCAACTTAATTGGTAATTAGGGAAAGGCAAATTAGGATGAAAAAGGTATATAGTTTCACACACATTAGGTTGGCAACAGCATAAAAATCTGACAATATCTGTTGTTTGGGGAGGAAACAGCTGGATTGCTTATACCCAACTGATAGGAGTGTAACTTGGTACAATAACTTCAGAATTATCTTGTAAAGTTAGACACCAGTGTATCCTTTGACCTAGTAATTCCATTTCAAAGTCTTTATCCTAGAGCAGTGCCTCTAAAATGTGTTCCCAGGATTTCACGGGAACTTTGTAGGCAGATTTTGGGCCTCACCCTACACCTACTGAATCAGACTTTGAGGATGGGCCAGCTTAACAAGCTCTTCAGGTGAATGGGTACATGCTAAAATTGGCAATTCACTGCCCTCTAGAGAAACTGCTGGACTTGAATGCCTGGCGACATGTACAAGAATGCTCACTATTGCACTGGTAAAAGGAAAAAACTGGAAGCAGTGTACATCACAGGAGAATGGATAAGTTGTACTAGACTTCTATAGTGAAGGACTATACGGTAGTGAAACTGAATGGATTTTAGCTGCATGCATCACCAGGGATAAGTGTCAGGAAGGTCATCTGGGGGAAGAAAAGATACTTCCAGAAGAATATATATACTATTTTTCATTTTTTTTTTTAAGTTTGGAAATGTGCAAAACAAAATTGTATACTGTTAGAGGACTATTTGCTAAAGTAATTAAGAAAACAGATAAGTTACAGACACAAAGTCCATGTCCGAGGAGAGCTCTGTAAGTATGAAGAGCGAAGGTGGTGGGGGCACCGAGAGGGACAAAGATAAGTATTTAATTTTCTTAAACTGATCTGCACCCAGGGATTTGTTTTCTTGTGCTTAATAACTTTCCCATGGTAAAATTGTTTTTTATATCTACCAAATATTTAAAACACAAACATCCCTGCTTTTTTTTCTTTTTTGCAAAGTCTGTCTGCATGGGACTATTCACTTTTTGTAAAAAAGATATGATGAGGTGATCATGGTAAAGACGTGTTTTTGCAGGATTAGGATATAAACTTTCAGGTGTAGAGATTTCAAAAAAGAAAATTGGTTTTAATGATAACGATTGTTAATACTTGCTGAGTGCTTACTGCCAAGTACATCATGCGCTGAGTTTATTATTTATTTATTTTAACGATTTATTTTTATTTATTTATGTTAGACATAGAGAGAGAGAGAGAGGCAGAGAAACAGGCAGAGGGAGAAGCAGGCTCCATGCTGGGAGCCCGATGTGGGACTTGATCCCGGGACTCCAGGATCATGCCCTGGGCCAAAGGCAGGTGCGAGACCGCTTGAGCCACTCAGGGATCCCCCTATTTTTATTTTTTTAAAGATTTATTTATTTATTCATAGGAGATACAGATTGAGAGAGAGAACGAGAGAAGCAGAGACATAGGCAGAGGGCTCCTCGTGGGGAGCCTGATGCGTGATTCGATCCCAGATCCTGGGATTGAGACCTGAGCCGAAGGCAGGCGCCCAACTGCTGAGTCACCCAGGCATCCCTTGTGCTGAGTTTATACAGTGAGGTTGTGTGGGCCAGTATCACCAGTACAGGAAAGTAAAGGTAGCTGTGGGCTTGCAAGTGCAAGTGGTAGAGGCTCTCTGATCTGAAACACCCTTAGAAAAGGTCAGAGCAAGAATATAATCCGACAAAACAGTTAATGTCTGAGAGTGCTGGAGTTAGGAGAGAAAAAGTAAAAGCAAAGTGGGGAGTGTAGGAGACTGGTAAAGAGTCTGTTTGCCCCATTTGAAAAGTTACTTTGTCTTAGGTTTTTTCCTAAGCCAGTGTACATGACTTTATCTGCTAGAATTAGCCGATGACAAGTCCCTAAAGCTGAAAAAGTAATAGAATTCTGTTTTAGTTCTAAGGATTGCATCTTCCAGGTCATTAGAAAGTGGTATTAGGCCAGAGGATTTAAGAAATGATACTTCTTGGCTTGGGCAGTTGGTTGCTAAAAAGGGAACTTTGGAGAAATTTACCTTTGCCTGTTTTTTCTTCACCTTTGATAATTTTTTTTGAGTGTCCTATTTATCCCATATTCTGAGGACTTTTTCCTTAAACATTGCTTGCACTGAAAATCTTATTGAAAGCCATCATGGTATGACATTCACTCCTTGAAATTAACAAGTATAGGAAAAATAAAAATGTGGTTCTTGAAGCCCTATGTCAAATTATATGTCCTATGGAACCAAATAGCACTACTATTTTTGTTTGATATTCAGAGTGTTAAAATTGTCTAAATCAGGAGAACTGTCAAATGTTTGTAATTATATCATGTCATACTTTCTAGCAAAGTCAGCTCCTCACTAAGAAGTTGACAGCCTACGAGAGTCCCTCCATAGCAGGGAAGTCTGCATTTCAGACACATGGAGTGCCTGTCAGAGATCCCTTATGGGCAAATGTAGAACACAGCCTTCTTAAAACTGATTTTAGATACTTCAGCTTTCCTAGTTTCTGCTGCATTTTGCTGAAGCTGTGTAATCTCAGTCATAACTCTCAGTGTTTTGCAATGTGTTTGTTCACACTTTCTTTTATTTTCTCCTATATGCTGTGCTTTTTGTCTTGTAAATACAAACAGAATAGCATTAAATAAAAACAAGTAAGGTAGTAAGCCTAGTCAGGAAAAGACATTGTTTAACCCAGTTGGGAGTTAAACCAGTGTAATCATCCATTGTAACCAAAGTCCAGCTTTCTTGTCACTTACTAAATATAATGGAACCTTGGTGTTTGAAACCTAGAAGCAGCAACAAATTGCTGCTTTTTTTTTTAAATATTTTATTTAAAAAAAAAATAAAGATTTTATTTATTTATTCATGAGAAATGGGGGCGGGGCAGAAATACAGGCAGAGGGAGAAGCAGGCTCCATGCAGGGAGCCCGACGCGGGACTCGATCCCGGGACTCCAGGATCATGCCCCGGGCCAAAGGCAGGCACTAAACTGCTGAGACACCCAGGGATCCCCCAAATTGCTGCTTTTTAAGTGTACAATTCACTTTACATTTCTGCTGACTGTGAATTATGAATTCGAATTTGATATATAATTATTGGATCAGTTTATTATAGAATGAGAAATCATAGGAGTGCATATAATTATAAAGCCATTAGAATTTAAACTAAGGTGGTAATGTACTTTTAAAAATAGCTTAGAAAATTTAGATCATTAGGAATGGTAGGAGAAATTATTGTCTTTCAAAAAATGAGATCAAATGGTTTTCATTAAGAATCTTGTAGGTCCATCATGTGGTTTTGGGTATGGGTATGGGACTACTAACTTTTGTCCCCATCCCAGACTTTCTTTTTTCTTTTTCTTCTTCTTCTTCTTTTTTTTTTTTTACAGAGAGAGAGAGAGAGAACTCCAGAGTGTGAACTCGATGGGGGGGGGGGGGGCAGAAGAGGGGGCGAGAGAGAAAGAGAGAGAAAGAGAAAGAGAGAATCCCAAGGAGACTCTCAGCCCAGTGTGGAGCCCTGTGCAGGGCTCAGTCTCACGACCCCGAGATCATGACCTGAGGCGAAATCAAGAGTCCCACACTTAAGTGGGACAGAACCCCCCAGGCACTCCTGGACGTTCTGAATCAGAATCTCTCCGTGGATAGGACCAAGGGTTCAAGTTTTGATGATTAGGTGAATTTGTAAGGGATTGATATTGTCTATAATTTCCTTGTTTTACAAATGTGGAAGTAATAGCTCCAGGTGTGCTCTTCAGGGATAGTTGCATTTCTCAAAGGTTTTTTAAAGCCTGAAAGCCTTCCTTAATGGTCTAATGATAAGCAATATGATCATTGTGGGGTTGGTGTGTGACAGAGGAGGCTGGCTGCCCACCTAAATCTGTCAGTTCTTCTCTTTCCTAAGACAGAGCTGCAGGGCTCCAGGTCACATTTTTCCGACTCTGGCAGGAAGCAAGTATGAGTCAAGTGGTAGGTGCCACTTTTCAATCAAGGCTTTTTTTTTTTTTTTTTTTTTTTTTCAATCAAGGCTTTTAAGAAGCAAATGTGCTGCCTCTTTCAGCTCCTCTGTGTCTGTCAGCTGGATGCAGGGAAAGAGGAAGCTCTAGGGCAGGCCTTGAAGGTGGGAGGAACCAGGATTCCAGGATGGACCTGGACCTGACTGCCTGCAGACCAGGAACACTTGCCCTGGAAATCTTCAAGAGTGAGGCACAAACTTCTGTGTTTGTGCTTGGCCCATTTTTAAACTCACTTATTACAGTAGTAAAAGTGTTAGGCGTTACCTTCTTGCTGCGTTGGTTCTAGCTTCTGTATCCAAATCAAAAAGGAAAAGCAGGTTGTGAATATGTAGAAAACTAGTATTCTGTAGTTATCCTCCTCCACAGATATAGTTCTGTGATCTGTTCCTTGGAATGTGGAAGCATGATATTACAGAGTTGGGGTCTTTTATCATTCTGCCCTGTTTCATAGATGTGTGATCTGAAGGAAGCTCCTACCCACATGTGAATATCCATAAATGGGACTTTGTGAGACCAGCCCGGATGGGCTGCCAATAGCAGGGAGGGGACTGATTTTCAGAGCATTCTTGTTTCAGAATGAACTCAGAGCTGAGAATCCTTATTTATTCCTACTGATTTTTTTTAAGCATTTATATAATTAAAAGAAATTAGTAAATGAATAAGATATGATGTAGAGTTTTCCAAGGGTTAAGTCATTTGCCTACTTGATTGTTTTTGCTATATTTTATACCCCAGTATTTTAATCTCACATATTTTTTTAAACTGGACCTTGTCATAAGAAGTAATATATTAATATATGTGAAGTCCTAGGTTGGTCCTGTGTTTTTTTCCAATCCGTGGTTGAATAATATGTACTTATTTAAAAATCCTTGCTTGTGGTATGTAACTTTATTTTAAAATGCCATTAGTGATTTTCTGTTGCACTTGGGAAATATTGTTCACATGAGAAACACTATTTTTTAGTAACTTCAGTGCTTCATCCATAAAATTTGAATAGAAATAAATGCAGTCACCTGGAAACTAGCAGACACACTGTGTCTGAGGAGGCTTTGGCTGCAACATTTTCCTATTAAGAAGGTTGTTATTCTGTTTTCCTCATGTCTGTGTTTGTGGTCACTGACGGATCACAAAAACAGTGTGTCTTAACTATTTGCAGACTGCGTGAAGCAGCATCTCCTAGAGTTAGTGAGCGGTGGGCCTGCAGAAGCCAAGAGCGTGGCATGAAGGGGAATCCTGAAACACGCTGATACTCCAGCAGAGAAAGCCCCTTATGGTAACCCCCTGGCCCAAACTCCCAGAGGACAGTGAGGCTTGGAAGGAGCTGAGAAGCACCACTGAATCACCGATTTAAATGATTTTGGGTGTATTAGGAAGAAGGGCAGTGAGGAACTCATTCACATTTCCCTCTTCTTCTTCCAGTTGCTCATATTCTTTTTTTTTTTTTTTTTTTAGTTTTTTTTTTTTTTCATATTCTTTTCCTAAGTGTGTGTAGGGTGCCACTGTGGGGGCATTTTGGGCACCGTCAACAGGAGGGGGTACTTTGTTGGAGGGGTGCCTCTGCCATCTCTGTGACTGAGGAAGTAGGCCAAACATGTTTTCACTCCCCTCACAATTGGTTTTAAAGTTCTAGAATTTACCTAAGACATTGCACTTATATCACCTTAGGTTTTAACCTCTACAGTCATTTTGGTAGCTTGTCTCCTAGTGTACAAATTAATACTTTAAGTCTGTTTTAATATTTGTCTTTTAAGGTGAGAATGGAGCTTCTTAATTCAGGTGTTCCAGAATTTTGTAGACAAGTCTTATGCACTGTAGACGTTGAAACTGAAACAGTCTTTTTGGTTTTCCTTTTGAAGAGTCTATCTTTGTATATAGTCCAGTTTTCTCTCCTTTCTTTAACCATATTTTATTTTTTGCATTCATTAACACCCATGTCAGCAGGCAGGATAAATAAAAGCAGGCAGGAAAAATAAAGGTGATAGAATTTGTGATGAATTTATTTTCCTAATTTGTACCACATCAGGTAAAACAAAAGAAGTATGTTAAAATGGTCCAAAAATATTCTTTTTTTTTCAAGAAAAATGCAGATAACTGAATATTGCTGAATTTATTGCAGAAATTGAATTCATACTTGTTATTGTTGTTTTTTTTAAAAAATTTTTTTTATTGGAGTTCAGTTTGCCAACATATAGCCTAACACCCAGTGCTCATCCCATCAAGTGAAAAATAATCATTTTTAAAAGACAGTTTGGAGGTTATTTAACCTCTCATTTATTCATTTTTTTATTTTAAAGATTTTATTTATTTGAGAGCATGTGTGCATGAGTGAAGGGAGGTGCAGTGAGGGAGAAGCAGACTCCCTGCAGAGCAGAGAACCCGATACCCTGATGTGGGGCTAACCTTCTCATTTGTCATCCTAGTTAACAGTGAGATGTGAGAGACACAGAGTTTTAATGAAAAACAGCAAAATCGAAGTCAGAAGGAGAATTTGGAGGGAAACTTGAAAATGGAAATGAAGTTTTACCAGGTGTAAATCATGAGAAAAGGGGTAAGAAAAGTTATAGAAGAATGCCAGCACTTTGTAATGAATGGCAGAGTAGTTGCAGAAAGAACCTTCTAGGGCAATGAAAGAATCCACAGATGTGTATGATTGCAAGCGGCTCTTAGTTGCAGAGGATTGGACTAGATGGTACGGACAGAGCTCAGGTGTCCAAGGACAGAAGATGGAAGCGGTGCTGACCGGATGTAAGGATGCAGGAAGTCTTGTGATGCCTCTTAGCAGCATGTTATCACAGTGTGCTGTTATACATCATGCCTCTGTCAGGAAACTGATGTGTTAGCCGGTTCGTGGCCTTTTGCTTGGGACACGAGGAAGGTTTATCTGTTGCAGATGGTTGATACCATTGAAATTTTGTAAGATTGAACATACATTAACCAGCTTTGCTAGGAATAGGAAAATACTTCATACTCCTCTGAAGTATGACACTCTGTTGGCGTTGGCGTCTCCCAGAACTTTTTAAGGCTGGTGTGGAAACTACAAGTGGACAGGAATCAACAGATACCAACAAATAGTTTTTTCCTTCTAATGGCAAAGGAGTCAAAACTTTTTAGTACAGGGGCACTCAGGTGGCTCAGTGGTTGAGCGTCTGCCTTGGGCTCAGTTCGTGACCCCTGGGTCCTGGGATCGAGTCCCACATCAGGCTCTCTGTGGTGAGCCTGCTTCCTCTTCTGCCTACGTCTGCATCTCTTTGTGTCTCTCATGAATAAATAAATAAAATCTTTATAACAAACCTAAAAATGTTTTAGTACAGAGACACAGCTACACTAGGAAGGATATAATTTGCAGTGGGCCCTCAATTGGAAGTGAAGTCTAAATGGGAGCTGCTAGTTCCTATGTAGTTTTCTGTCAAGTCTAAGAAAGTGATCTTTTTTTTTTTTCTTTAAGAAGCTTTATATATATTTGATCCCCTGACAGTTCCTAGAGATGTGGCAGAGATCTTTGTAAGCCATCTATTTGAAACAAACTCTTTTTTGTTTTTTTTCTTTACTTTTTATTTGGAGATAATTTGGAGAGTGTGTGCACTCTCTTTACGTGTGTGTGTGTGTGTGTGTGTGTGTACACCCTTTTTTCCCTGAACTTTTTTGAAAGTAAATTAACTATATTATGACCCTTTACCCATAAATCCTTAAGTGTATATTTTCTAGAAATAAGTATATTCCCCTATATAATTAAAGCATTTAATTATATAAATTCACATTAGTACTTACATTGGGGTTCTCCACAGAAACAGAACCAATGGCATATTAAATGTAGACACGGAAAATGACATTTATTAATAGGAATTGGCATGGGGGCACTACTGGGGTTGGGAAGACCTCTTTCGCTGGTAGAGAAGATGCATCAGAGTTTAGGAACTCAGCATCCCCAGCTTTATTAGGGTCTTCCTTCATGTCCCCATCCCAGGGTTTGGGGCTTGGATCCTTCCCAGTTAGCACTCTCAGAGTAGCAGTGTACCCCTGAGAGGCTGCCCATTCACTTTGCTTTTGGATCTAGCCAATCTCTGAAGGATGTTCAGCATTTGATAGGCAGCACTTTCCGCCCTGCAGCTGTAGGAGATCACGCTTTCCTGCAGGGCACACTTGGAAGCTCTCAGGTCATTTATGCAGTGCTTGAGCTGGGACTTGACTCTCCAAGCTCATCATTTTCTTTCATTTTGTCCAGCAACATATGGGCCAACCAACCAGTCATTATATTCCTTGGTTTTTCAGAAATGTTACAGAGTCACTTAGCACTTGGATTCATATAAGTGGTTGATTAGGAGTATCCAATGCAGGTATTTTGTGTATCTGTAATCAGTTCTCATCATAGACCAAGTATAAGCACTCTTTTTACACTGAAAACAGAATCATTAGCATCTTTTAATCCAATCAGATTAGAGAGCCAATTCTAGAAATCCCAGAACCAAGTTAGAAAATTTATCCTTTAATATTCTCCTCTGGAACCACTCTGTACAAAAATGTGTGTCAGGATTTCAGAGAAACAGTAGGCTCACATATATGTGTGTATACAGATGAGCCCCTGTCTTATAGGGGTTGGTTGGCTTACACGACTGTGGGGGCTAAGAGCCCCACAGTCTGCTTTCTGCAGGCTGGAGACATGAAAAAGCTGATGGTTTGATTCAGTCTGATTTTTAAAAGCCTGAGAACCAGGAGTATTAAGGCAGGAGAAGATGGATGTCCCAGCTCAATCTAAAACCAAAAACCAAAAACCCAAAAACAAATTTGCCCTCCTTCTGTCTTTTTGTTCCATTTAGGCTCTCAGCAGATTGGGTGATGCCCACCTACATTGGTGAGGGTGATCTTTACTCAGTCTGTTGATTCAAATGCTGTCCCTTCCAGAAATAGCCTCATAGACACACCCAGATGTAATGTATTACTGGCGATCTGGCCATCCCTTAACCCAGTTAGCTAACACATACAGTTAATCATCACAGTCTTTTTCGTCAGTTGACCTAAAATGTCCTTAATAGCATTTTTCCTTGCCATCACAGGATTCAGTCTGCGAATAGGCATTGCATTCAGTTGTCCTCTCTCCTTTGCCTCCTCTAATCTGGAATGTTTCCATAGTCTTTGTCTTTTATGACATTGACATTGGTGAGGAATGTAGTCCTCTCCATTTTTTTTCTTTTTAAAATCTTTTTAAAATAAAATATTCCTCACCTTGTGTTTGTCTACTGTTTCCTCTTGATTAACTGCAGGTTTTGCATTCTCACCTGCATGGTGCATGGGTGTCCTGTCCTTCTCAGGGTGTTCTGTCTGGAGGCATACTATGTCTCTCTGCCTTTCCTTGAAAATATTAATTTCACAGCTGTTGCTGATTTATCCACTGGACAATTACTGAGGTTTTCAAAAAATTCTTTCCTTGAAACTGATAAGCAGTTTTTGGGACAATGCTTTCATACCATTCAAACATTCTACATATCAGGATGATTCCCCACCCTAGACTTAGCATCCATTGATGATTCTTGCCTGAAGCAGTCTTTGCTAGTATGACTTTCTATCTTCTTCACTCCCTCCATATTTACCAGTCGGCCCTCAGCATCCTGCTATATACACAGGGCTGTCTTTTCCCATCGGTTCATCCATCTGCCAACTATGAACATGGACTTGTCCATTCGTGTGTCTAATGGTGCTTAATTATTTGGTGCTCACATTGTCCCAGATTTGGCCAGGAGGAGCCCCTTCCAGCTGACTCTTGTGTCTGTGTTACATCATCATCATCATCTTTTTTAAACATTTCTTGGGCAGCCCGGGTGGCTCAGCGGTTTAGCGCCGCCTTTGGCCCAGGGTATGATCCTAGAGACCCGGGATCGAGTCCCATGTTGGGCTCCCTGCATGGAGCCTGCTTCTCCCTCTGTGTCTCTACCTCTCTCTGTCTCTTTGTGTCTCTATAAATAAATAAATAAATCTTTAAAAAAAAACATTTCTCCACTTTATGACATAATAAAATGTTCTAGGCTTATATTGTACACCTACTTTGCCCCAGCCCTAGAATCTGCCTTTTCTTGAGGCTGCCAAGTTCCTTTTAGTGGGAGTGGTGTTAGGGGCCAAGATCTGGTGCTAAGGGTGTATTAATTGTTTCTGCCCACCTCCCTCTGTTCTTGCGTGTCAGTGTAAGGTCTCTGAGTGCTTCCTCAGACATTTACTTTTTAATAAGTTCCCCATATCTTTCCTTTTATTTATTTTGATTCAGAGTTTAGTCCAAGAACCACAATCATAAATGTGTTTCTGTCTTAGAGCTTCTTTTTTTTTTTAATTTATTTTTTATTGGTGTTCAATTTGCCAACATATAGAATAACACCCAGTGCTCATCCCATCAAGTGCCCCCCCCTCAGTGCCCGTCACCCAGTCACCCCCAACCCCCACCCACCTTTCTTTTCTTTTTTTTGAGTGGTCAATTTCCATTCAACCGTATGTAGAGATTTTTAAAAAAGCATCCCTGTCAGTTGTCTTCCCAAAGTAATATGTTTTAGAAAGTATAGGAAAATGCCAGGAGGAAGAAAAGTGACCCATAATTTTGCCACCCAGAGGAAATAAAAAAACTATTAACTTTGGTATATAAACGGACTTGGTTAAAACTACCTCCATTTAAAAAAATTAATACTGAAGCCTTTTCTCCTTTCTAAATATACTTTTTTAGCACTCAGATCTTTGATACCTAATAATTTATATTCCACATGTTCTGAGACTTGATAGTTTTTATATCGTGTGTTAGCTTATTGACATTTGGAATTACAGTGTTTCCCAGATTTCTTCCCAAATTAGCAGTTTCTGTCTTTTTTCCCTGCAGCTCTCTGATGAGACATTGTAAACCCCCCCCCCCCCCCCCAGTGGACCTGGTGATGTGGTCTCAGCAAGAGCTCTGGAACGTGTCTCTTCGTGGGTTTTTGTTGTATTTCTCCCACATTCGCAATTTGGAAATCCCTTTTTTCTTCCTGTTTTTTCTGCTGGAATGAAAAAAAAAAAAAAAAAGAAATCCATACCTAAGAGTTCATTTTCTATTGGTTGAGTGTGATATGGCTCCTTACTGTCACTGAGGGGTTTTCTCCTTGAATGCAGGGGTCTTCTTCCTCCTCCCCTCCCCTCTGGCCCAGGACGCTGAGGCTTAGGTGCAGTGGTAGGTGGTCGCCACGGGGGCTGCCTATTGTTGGGAAGCTTGGGATGAAAACAAAGGCTTCCTTCTTTGTACTTTAATGTTCTCTTTCACTAGTGTTTAAAATTTTTAGAGTAAATGGATTACGTGTTTCTTTTTCTTCTCCTCCTCCTCGTTCCTCAGCTTTCAGTATGCCATGTGCTTCATTTCATTCTCTTGCCTTTTGATAAAGATAAAAGGCAAATTTGAGTAAAGTATACTAACTTTTATCATGGAATGCTTTTTTTATGGCTGTATTATAAATTCTTGAAAATAAAGGGTCTAATGGAAACACTTAATGAGAAAGTATAGGGGCTCTATCACATATACCTCCCCCCCCCTTTTTTAGTGAATAGACCGTTTAAACTAAATTAAGTAAAGGATATAAATTCTGTTGTTTCAGTTTTAATATTTCATGACTGATTTTATAGATGAAATTATATTTTACAATAAATAGGAAGAAGAATTTATACAGCCTGTTCTATTTGATGTGAAACAGCAAATCCCATTTCTCTGCAGTTGTAAAGAAAATTCATTATAATGTCTTTAGTTGTAAGAGATGGTTTCATTGTGATTAGTTACATTGATAATAAAACAACCTTTTCAAATGGCATAAGATACCAAGGATCCTGTGTGTCTGCTTTTAATGGCATTGAACTTTTTCATTCTCTACTCAGTCTTCATTCCCCTTCTTTTATCCTGTTTTCCTGTTCCAATAAAACTTTTATTTCTTTAAAATAAATTTTAAAAAATTGGTAGAAATACTAACAAGCATTGATTTAAAAAAAATCCGTTGTGAAAGATATATTAAATTTTAACATTTTGTGTAAAATATTTCTGACTACAAAAAGCTGCATTTGTCAGAGATGGTTGATATAAGATTATCGTAAAATTAACTTTATTACTGAATCAATTTAATGTATTTGGAAAATAGTACTTGAAGTGTAGGAAGATTAAAAAAAAAAAAAAAAAAGAAATAGCCAGGTAAGAAGGCTGAGCTACTTTTACAGTTTATCTTGCCCCATGGTTGGTTGTTTTATGTTGATTTTAATACATTTTCGTAAGTAGTGTTGGAAAGGTGGAACTCTTTGGTAATCAAAGGGATGATGGTCTTTTAGTATGGTTTTTTAGTGATTGTTTTAGCTCTACCATAGGTACCAAGCACATATTCTAATTTTTAACTTGCAGGCAAAAGTGAATTGGATATTGGAAATAAAACATGTTTCCCTAGAATAGAAGCAAAAATCTGTTCTGATTTGAGTGAGAATTTTTTTCTCTGTCAAATAGTTTTACTTTACTCCTACCCTTTGGGCTGGGGAGCACATAGTTGGGGCCTGCTTGTTCAGTGTGTCCCTGGACACTGGCCGGGGAAGGTTCTTTGTTGGGACTAAGCTAAACATGGTACATGAGATACTTTGGAGTTGGAACTTAATCAGGTATGAGGAGTCCTGCGGCCAGTGTCCCCTGGATCTTCTGAGCTTGCATGTGTCCTGCTAGGGGAAGGAGGGGGTCATGTGGCCTTTGGCCAATGCATGTGTTCACCATGTGAGCTGCCCCATTGGATTTCGCGACTGTTAGGAATGGAGGCTGCTAACATTTCAGAGTCTAGCTGGAAAGGAACTCATGGCTACCATTAGTTCTGGGGCAGGTTGCTCTCTGAGCAATCCCTGGGGCCTATACAAGTGAGTGTCTTCTTCCAAAATGAGCAGGTTTTTCAGGAACCATTAAGACATTCCTTTTATTCCATAAAAATCTAAATTTAAGACTCTTCCTCGTCTCTTTATTAGTTAGCTCTTTAATAACTCTTGACTTTGTTATATCAGTTTTTCATTGTAAGCTGTATCAGATCTGGTTTTGGTAGTGAAAGAGGTATAAATGTCAGTTGATTAAAGTTATAAAATCTTACAGAAGTTTGATAAGATTTCTGCTCTTGACATGCATATTATACAATGTATTTCAGTGAACACGTACTGATCCCCTCTTGTGTACCTTAATCTTAATGTGCTAGCACAGAGGATTCTGTGGTTAAAGGTTAGAGCACATAAGAAAGGAAGTGTATAGAACATACACATAAAGGAGGGTGAAACTGAGCCATTGTTATTTTTGACAAGGTGGACAGAAGGGCATTCTATTAGTTCTCTGTCCCTATGTAACAAATTATGTTAAAACTCAGTGACTTAAAGAAACAAGCATCTGTTACTCCTGGTTCTGTGGATTGGGAAGGTTCTGGCTCCTGGTTTCTCCAGCAGTCAGGTTGTTATGGGGGCAGTGGTCATCGGCAGTCTGACTTGGTGCTGGAGTAGCTGCTCGCCGGCTGGTAGGAGCCCTGTGTTCCTCTCCGGCCCATGATGGGAGCTTAGTCTCCTGCCCCACACAGAGGCTGCATGAATGTCCTCACAGCAGGCAGGCCAGAGAGGGGGCCCACAGAGAGCCTGTGCCTTTCATGACCTGCTCTCTGGAGTCAGACACCGTCACTTCCACTTACAAGCAGGTCAGTGAAGCCAGCCCACACAGAGGGGACAGAATGAGGTTTCTGTCCTTTGAAGGGAATGTCAGACAATCTGTGGACTCATTTTAAACTACCACAGGCCTTTTCCTGGGTGAGGAAATGGACATGCTTACCAACTTACTATGTAGGAATGCACTGTGGCCTGTTCTCTGGATAAGGACGTGGGTTTTACTGGACCGAAGTATTCATGCACTGGTCTGATGGTACACAAACCATGACTGTGGATACATCCATTCCTAGTGGTAAAGCTGCCTCTGGTGTTATCTAGTGAATGGATTTTAGGGTGCTAAATTATACTCTATTGTCATGGAAGAATTCATTCAACTTAGAGCATTTTCATAGAAAATCGAGGTTTTTTTTTTTTTGTGTTGTGGTCTCTGTTACAAATTGTAACTCGAAAAATGGATTGGGTGATACTTTATTCATTTAGATGATAGCATAATGGTAAGTCTGGTTGGAAGTGGCAGGTAGAAGAGATCTGAGTAGTCCACTGGTTTCCATGTATTCCTGTCCCATTCACCTGTGACTTTTGCAGCTCATAATAGACTTGTAGGAAGTCTTACCTGCCTTACCCTGTCCTTCTGGGAGGAGAGAATACCTACTGTCAGATCTTAATGACTTCTGGAGTTCATCCTTTTTTGAACTCCCCAAAGGGAAAGGACAAAAGACCATTGGGAGTTTTTATATATGCATGTGTGTGCGCACCTGCCATGCTGCACTCACGTGTCCCCTGCTGTGATTTTACTGTTGGCCTGGTGCCAACAGGTACTCACCTCACACTGCTTGCACTACTAACGGGGGTGAATGCAGGAGGGATGAAGGGTGAGGTGCCATGGAGTGGAAACAGGAAGGGTGGTTTCTAGCGTGGGTGGCTTTGTCACACCAGTGAGAGGTGTCTATGAGCGTGTAAGAGAAAGGAGGAGCATGCATGAGCCAGTTGCTCGAGCTCATTTAACATGTAAGTGTCAGAATAGAGAAAAGGGATGAAGAGAGAAATAAAGATGAGTTTGGAACGGGTGAAGAGTACACCCTAAGTGAGGAAGGTGAAGGGAGAGACTTCGGGCACTCTGCCCAGAGTAAAGAGCTTGTGAAATGGTTCAGTAATCACCCTTCTCCTGTATTTGTGAAGTTCTTTCTTTCAAAGGCTGAAAGAAACTTCCTGTGAGCACTGGCCACCAGGTGTCATCAGAAGGCTGCTATTGATTTGTTTTATTTTGTTCTTAAAGAGTATATGAGTGTTTTAAAAAAAAGTACAGGAGTGTCTTGATTTCTCTCTTGCAACTTTTTAAATAATTTTAAACCATGGCAGAGACTGTGTCAATTAGAGCAGGAACTTACTTTTATGACAGATTCTTGGTGAGGTAATAATTTATAGGTGAAATTGAAGATGATAAAGTTACATGCAGCTTACTTGTTTCTTTCTTTCTTTCTTTCTTTCTTTCTTTCTTTCTTTCTTTCTTTCTTTTTTAAGTCAGGGAACAACTGGTTGGGAATTTGGATAAGGAGATAAAGTGCATGGAATTACGTGTTTAAGAATCTTTGTGGCACAGTGAGGATATGTATTGAATGGTAATTAATGGATTTGTATAGGAAACATGCTTTCAGAAGATGGGTTTAATACTGTATCCCATTACTTTAGCATAGACCCCTCCTGGGTGTTCTGAGTCTTGAAACTTTACTCTGGGAGGATGTATGAGACTCATTTTCTTTCTCCACTGGTACCAGTATTTTGCGAAGAAACAGAGATTATTTCTTACTTACTGCTGTTTGGCAGTGAGTCCCTTAGCTGTTCATTTGCTTTGTTTCTGAGAAAATTAAAGGTACTTTCTGGTTGGCTTTCCATAAATGTTTGTTGAGCGAATGAATGAAATTTGCCTCCTGAAAAATGAGCACTTAAACTGTCGTAGCTGGGTGAGTTGGATTCTCTCCCTCATCTCCATTGGCAGTTTGGTGCTTGTTCTCATAATCTTTCTGTTGAAGACTCTTTTGTTTAATTTACATTAGCATGAATGCTCTCACTTCTGTTTAATCCCCTTTAGATCACTTTAAGATATTTATTAAATCATTTTACTGACATCATTCTAGTTCTGGACCTTGTAACTTAAACTATTGGAAAACACTCTCTCTGCGTGTATAATTTTTCTACCTGTGGTGTGTCCTGCATATTGAAAAATTAATCATCCTAAAGTACTGCTGTGTTTTGGTGATTCCTCACTGGCACTACTGAATAAATTCCAACTTTCATTTCATAGCCTTGTGTGACATGGTCTTCGGTTGACCCCCTTCTTTTGTATAGTAGAAAATCAGCACTGTGGCTTTCTGGACTGCAGGCAGCAGTCTTGCGTGCTTGCATTGCAGGTGTTGTGTGGCTTTGCTTAATCCCTTTCTTCTACTTGAGTTGTTTCACTGCTGCTACCTGCTCTGTCAAAAAAAGAAAAAAGTAGTTTCAATTTCCTCAAGCTGTAGCTCATATGTTATTTCTGCTATTTGACCAGATACTCTGCTTGGAAGTATGATTCCTTGCTCATTGATACAGCTGTAGATCTTAGTTCCTGTCACACATGTTCATATGTGGCCTTGTATTAGAGTTCCTTTGTGTGTATGTGACATGGCTCATAACAGAACAAGAGCCTGGTAAGGGCAAAGAACACATCTGTAGCACGATAGTTCCCTTCACTCAGCATATATTTGTTGAATGTTTGTTCTTTCTTGATAAAATAAGATGTTGAATTATTTCATTACTTTAAAAAATCAGTTGGGTAGTAACAAGTGTAGAAATATTTCTCCTTTTGTTTTAAAATTTTGGAGGCTTATTATAAAAAAAAAATAAAATTTTGGAGGCATTCTATAGAAGATAAAGGATTTCGTTATTTTGAGTGTACACATTAATGCAGTGGTCACTCTTTTGTCTCAAAAACGTATTAGTAGGTGCCATCATTAGAACATTCATTCTGCTTAGGTGTGTGTGAGTTGGTGGTTGTTCTATGTTTTAAACCATGGCAGAGACTTCTAAAGATGAAACTCCTGCTAGTGTCCACAGTGAAGGTAGTAGAGTAGTATGCCATAGCAGTGTTGGAAGGGTAAGAGATGGCTGGAGTCATCATCGAAAGGAAGAGAATTGGGGATCCCTGGGTGGCTCAGCGGTTTAACGCTACCTTCAGCCTAAGGCATGATCCTGAAGTCCCGGGATCAAGTCCCACATTGGGCTCCTTGCATCCATGCTTCTCCCTCTGCCTGCGTCTTCATCCTGCTTCTTCCTGCCTGCATCTCTGCCTCTCTCTCTCTCTCTCTCTCTCTCATGAGTAAATAAATAAAAATTTTGAAAAAAAAAAGAAAGAGAATTCACACCATTTTAGACAATACATTAAAAAGAACATAAGTTATGCTATGGACATTTTCAAACATGTACATATACAGGCCTATACAAAAGGTGATGGAATAGTATATTGAATTTCCATGTAACTGTCACTCAGCATTAATCTTTATCACCACATAGCCTTCACTGTGTCCCTCTGCTCAACTCTTTTGAGGTATACCTCAGATATTTTTCATTTTACCTATAAATACTCAGAGAAGAGACATTTTTTTTTTGTATGGAAGAGACATTTTTTTTATAGCACAAGGAAATATTTGCTTATTCTAGTACCTTATATGTGCTTGGAATTGTTCTAGGCTCTTGGGATATAAAGGTGGATAAAATAAACCATGCCCTTACTTTCTAGCATGGGAAGACAAAAATAAACCAGACATATAAATAACCAGAACAGGAAAAAATTGATTTCATCAAAATTTAAAACTTTTGCTTATCAAAAGACATTAATAAAGTGAAAAGGAAGAAAATATTTGTGAAACTATGTATCTGACAAGTGATTTATATTCAGAACACATAAACATCTCCTCCAGCTCAATAATAAAATAGACAACCTGTGTAAGAAGTGGGCAAAAGGTTAACAAACATTTCATAAAACACATAACAAAGTATTTATCACCATCACTAGCTGTCAGGGAAATGCAGATTAAAGCCATACACACCTACCAGAATGACTTAAATTGCAAAGACTGACAGCATCAAATATTGGCGAGAATGTATGGATTAGTCAAAATGCTTGACATTGCTGGTGGCTGTGTAGAACAGCACAGCCACTTTGAAAATCAGTCAGATCATTTCTCATAAAGCTATCATACACCTCTGCTCCTGTAGTTCAGTATTACTATGCTTAGGTGTTTGCACAAAAGGAATGAAAATATATGTCCATAAAAAGACTTTGCAAAGAATATTCATAGTGGCTTTATCATAATAGCCAAAGAGGAGGAAACCGCTCAGGTGTCCATCGACGGAATTGTGGTATATCCATACAACAGAATACTGCTCAGCACCAAAGTGGAACACATGCACTGTTAATACACGCAATAAAGACATTGTATTGAGCAAAGGAGGCAGACCTTCCTTTCCCCCAAAAGGCCTGTTGTCCTATTCCACTTCTATGAACTTCAGGGCAGGCAAGACTAATTCATTGCAGAAGAATACTGGGCAGTGGTTGTCTCAGGGAGGGGGAGTTACCAAGGAGTGAGTGTGAGGGGCAGGAGAAGAATTTTATAAGAAGATGGCATGTTCTCTATTTTGATAGGGACATCCATGAGGGTCCCCTTGCAGGTCTCTGAACTGTTCTTTTTTGGTGCTTCTCCCTTCTCTGACTCTACCCGACAGACTCTAGCTGTCCCTTGACTCTGTTGGGAGACCCCTGGGCTCTGAATGAGATCCCCATTGCTGTGCTGTGGCCTGGGTCTTTTCTCCAGGCTGGAAGCTGGGACTTCTCTTATTTGCATCTCATCTCTGATCACTGTCCTTTCTTTCCCTTTTTTTTTTTTTTTTTTTAATTTTTAAAGATTTTATTTGTTTATTGATGAGAGGTAGAGAGAGAGGCAGAGACATAGGCAGAGGGAGAAGCAGGCTCCCCACGGGGAAGCAGGACTCTATCCCATGACCCTGGGATCAAGACCTGAGCCAAAGGCTGATGTTCAACCACTGAGCCACCCAGGTGCCCTGAATCCTTTAGTTTCTGATGTCCAAAGTGTTATGATGTTGTTTCATAGATTTTGTCTGTTTTTTTCTTTTTTAGTTGTCTAATGCAGGAGAGTAAATCCAGTCCCTGTGACTCTTTTTGACTAGAGGTGGATGTTCTGGATTGGGAAATATTTCTATTAAAAAAAAATGTCATATCCTTTACAGTGTAAGGCAGAGATTTTGTGTTCTTTGCTGTAGTTCTGGTATCTACAACCAAGAATACTGTTTTTGGGACAGATGCATGATTCATTCCCACCCCCCCTTTGCTCTTTAATTACGAATATTGACTAGCAGAACCAATACTTTATTTAAAGGAGCATTTTCTAAAGGGTTCTTTGGAACCTGTGGTCTCTTGATTCTTTATAAGTAATGAGTTCTGTAATGAAATTGGTTTGAGAAATGCTTATGTGCTGGGACATCCTGTGGTAAAGAAACTTTGGTTCAAACCAGAGTTGCCTAAAGGTATTTGACCAGGGGTATGTTTTTCCTGCCCAAACATCTATTAACCTCCTACTTAATTTATTTTCTGGATTGCATACTGGAGAAATGGTAAACCTCTTATAAGTGTGATGAAACTATGTACATTTATCTTTTTTTACTCTTTTACAGGAATGGTACACTCTGTTATTATAACACAGTACCAAATACAAGATGTTTTTGTGTTTTAGATTATATATGTAAATTTAGAATTTTTAAGCAGCTTTGTTGAGATATTCACATATTATACATGTTATCCATTTGAACTATAATTTAATGGATTTATCTTCACAGACATGTGCAACCATCACCACAGTGAATTTTAGAACACGTTCCTCACCTCAGAAAGAAACCCTGTGTTCTTTAGCTTTCACCCCCTGTCTTGCTCCTCACCTAAGGAACCACTGGCCTGCTTTCTATATCTATAGATGTGCTGATTCTGAACATTTCCTGTGAAAGGAATCTTACGCTATGTAGTTTTTTGTAATTGGCTACTTTCACTTAGCATTTCTGAGGCAATGCAGACTGTGGTGAATGTCAGTACCTCATTCCTTTATGTGGCCAAAGTCCCATTGTGTGGATATGGATGTACCTTATTTTGTTTTTCCATTAGTCTCTTGATGGACATTTGGGTTGTTTCCACCTCCTGGCTATTGTGAAGAATACTGCTGTAAACATTTGTGTACAAGTTTTTGCAAGGACATATGTTTTCACTTTTCTTGGGTGTATCCCTAGGAGTGCAATTGATGCTCTGCATGGTAACTCCACATTTGACCATTTGAGGAACCACTAGACTCTTCTCCAAAGTGGCATCACCCTCTTCTGTCCCCACTAGCATTTTTGTGATTATCCTGACTTCTCCACGTTCTTACCAATACCTGTTATTAACTGACCTTTTGATTCTACCTGTTCTAATGAGTATGAAATGGTATTACATTATGGTTTTGATTTGCATTTTTCTAATGACAGCTGATACGGAGTATGTTTTCAAGCGCTTTTTGGCTGTTTATCTTCTTTGGAGAAATGTATAGTCAGTCCTTTTGCTCATTTAGAAATTGGCTCATCTTTTTATCATTGAGTTGTAAGAGTTCTCTATATGTTCTAGATTAAGTCCTGTGTCAGATATATGTAAAAAGTTTTTCCCATTTTGTCAGTTATTTTTTTCACTTTCTTGATTGTGGCCTTTGAAGCATACAGTCGTTTTGATAAAGCCCAATTTATCCATTTTTTCTTTTGTTGGTTTTGGTGTCACATAAATATATTTTGTTCCCCACTTTTCACAGAGTCAAAGGGAACAGCCTTTATTTGGTTTGTCATTGTTATGAAAAAAGTAGTTAAAATAGTTAAAAGTAGTTCTCATTAGTTTTGAGGCCATAATATTTTATGGTTTTTTATTCACATCAAATCCAATGGCATTTGGCTGAAAATTCCAATCTTGGTGTAAAGTAAATGGAAAATGATATGTTTTAATTGAATTAAATAGCATAATGAAAAATAAAATCAATATTATTGATTTTAAAGCATTTTATTCAGTGAGATTCTTTTCTCTTCCCCAAATTTTCTTCATTAATCCTGCTCTCTTGCTGACATTTCTGTTTGTCATTAACCTTCAGATGGTACAGAATGGCTATTAGATGAGTAAACTGGTGATTGACAGTGGGAACAGGAGTGGCTTTTCATTGGTAGGAAAGTTTGAGCAGGAATAGTGATGTGTGATGAGAATGTGTATGTTGTTAATTAAGATATATTTAGAAAATAATGGTAAGTCTCTTTGCTGTAGGGGCAAAGGATGAAGCAGTTGTTATTTCCTTTTACACTGGAGCTTGGGCTTTGGTTGGGAGGCTGCAGAGGGGAAGGCCTGACTTCCTGGCTTGAGTCACAGCAGTTTTGTTTAATCTGTTTTACAGACAGGGGTTTGCTGAAATAAAATTTGAGAAGACGGTTTCTCCATTAAAAAAAAAAAGTAAACTGAAATGTACTAGTAGAGAGAATTGACACATGGGAGTTTTTTTGCAAGCTGGTTGAGAACACTTCTTCAGTCAGAGATGCCATAGTCTTGCTTCCTGAGCCAACAGTGTGATGATGTGGTGTTTCCCACATCTGACTTTGAACTTTTCATAAGGACTTGACACACAGCATCAAGTTCATCTCAATAAAAAGGAAATATTGAGGCTGTGATATTTTTTTCACTCAGCATGTCACTTTATGTTGACTTTTGGACAAAATATGTGCGTGTGTGTTCTCTATGTTGAGAGGTTTAATACCATGTTTATTTTGTGCACAGGTTATGAGTGCCAAGTGAGCTGCCCTGACATAAGCAACGTCACCGGTGCGTTATTAATGATGGATACTGAGAAGAAGCCGGAGAATGATGAGGATGAAAATATCAACAAAGAAGCAAAAGACTTGAGAAGTACTTCATCTCATGATGTTGATTGTGGGCCTGTATTTGACGTGATCCCAAATTCCTCAGAGAATCCCACCAGCAAAAGAGGTTTTCCAGAATCCTCACACTTTGGCAGTGTCGCTGTGGTGGAAGACGGAAACAAACATGCTTCCAAACGAATGAAATTATCAGCTGAGGCAGAGCACCTGGAGCCTGAAGAACAAGGCATTCACAGGCTAGAAACTTCTGCAAGCATGGTCCCAGAAGGGCATATTCCGTTAGGTGAGACAGCGAGGGAGACCCTCCTGAATGAATGCCCAGATGGAGGCACGCATCTTCCCAATGCCTTCTCCCCTCCTTGCAGTCTTAGCACTGTGGATGCTGTTTCTCCGAAAATAGACACTGAAAAAAAATCTGCTCAGGAAATGGTTTCCCTTGATCCGGAAAGAGAATCTCCTTTCCCCCTGACAGAGATCAGTGTTAGTTGTACCATTGGAAATGTAGATTCAGTTTTCAAGTGCAGCGTATGTGGTCATTTGTTTTCTTCTTGCCCTGATTTGGAAAAACATGCTGAATGTCATACGCAACAATCTATGGAACATACCTGCTGTCACTGTAGCCACAAAGCAGAGAGCAGTGCAGCATTGCATGTGCATGTCAGACAGACACATGGGCCACAGCAAGTCTTTTCTTGTGATCTCTGTGGCTTTCAGTGTGTGGAAGAAAACCTGTTGAATGCCCATTATCTCGGCAAAACGCATCTCCGACGTCAGAATCTTGCCGCTCGTGGAGGATTTGTACAGATCTTAACAAAACAGCCCTTCCCTAAGAAACCATGTGCCATGGGAACAAAAAATGTTCGCGTGAAACCAAGAGCTTCTAAACCAATAGCAAAGACAGGTGATTCAAAAGGATTACGAAATGTTGGAAGCAAATTTAAAGATTTCCGAGGAAACATTTCTAAGCAAAGTGGAAGTAGCAGTGAGCTGCTTGTTGAAATGATGCCATCCAGGAATACTTCATCAGAAAAAGTAGAGATCATTGAAGAAAACGTTACTTCCCTTGGCATAGCTCGAAACACTGAAAACCAGGATAAAAATAAAAAGTTAGGAGCTTTGGTCAGTTCAGAGGGTCTCCTAGAGAAATTTGAATCTACCAAAAATACCTTACAGGCAGCACACAGTGTCAGCGCAAGCTCAAGACCCAGACCCGAGCGAAACATCCTCACCTTGGGCAGTAGCTTCCGAAGACGGACTGGCACTTTTACCTTAAAAGGCCAGACCAAGAAAAGATTTAATCTCTTAGGAATTAGTAAAAGAGCAGCTAATGACACCCAGAGGATGTACATGAAACACTTTAGAACCCAGGTGAAGACAAGTGAGGCAGAGTCCGTGGCCAAACACGTGGAAACGAGTGGCAGTGTGGACAGTGTGTGTGTGGCTTCCTCAGAAAGTGCAGACCTGAAGCAGGACCAAAGAAGCTCCCATCGGGCGTGCTCCTTTAGCTCCGTGGTGGCGAGGCCAGCTGCCGATGGTCAGATGTGGACTTGTACAGATTGTGGTCAGGAGGCTACAAACAGGACAGAGCTGAAGACCCATGGGGAGAGGGCCCCCCCTGGAGAGGTGAAGCTTCACTGCCAGGCCTGTGACTTTTCCAGCACGTCGAGGAGGGACTTGGACAGGCATTCACATGATAGCCAGCACCAGCACGCTGCCGCTGGCCTCAGGTGTCAGTGCTGTTCGTTTATTTCTGAGGATGAACTAAGTCTCAGAGACCACATGAAGGAAAAGCACAAGATGGGTTTTCTTTGCACTCCCTGCAATCTATTCTTCTTGTCTGAGAAAGACCTGGAAGAACATGCAATGGCCGAGAAGCACGTTTGTTTACTGGTTCAACCAAAGACTTCTCAGTCCTTTAACAGTGATTTGGCTTTGCAGACCTTACCCTTAAGTTCTTTAGAATCTGAGAACATGAAAGATCAAATGAGCGAGTCAGGTAAAGCAGCTCAGGAGGAAGCAGGTAAGCCCAGGGTGAGCCATGGACACGAAGTAAGGCATTCAAGTAAGCCTCAGTTTCAGTGTAAGAAGTGTTTTTATAAAACGAGGTCCTCCACTGTTCTCACGAGACACATAAAGCTCCGGCATGGTCAGGACTACCACTTTCTTTGTAAAGCGTGTAATCTTTATTCGCTGAGCAAGGAGGGAATGGAGAAGCACATTAAGAGAAGCAAGCATCTTGAAAATGCCAAGAAAAACAACATTGGCTTAAGTTTTGAAGAGTGTATTGAAAGGGTGTGTATAGGTGCAAATGACAGAAAAGAGGAGCTTCACGTTTCTGGAAATGGAAGAATAGAAGGCCACATGGAAGGGGTGCAGTTGCAGGAGCCTTCCTGTCTTGAAAAGAGTGTACTGACTAGCAAGGAAGTGCCACAGCCTGGTGTAATGGCCAGGGAGGATGAAGTAGCTTTGACGGCTACTTCAAAGAGAGGGAGACCCAAAGGTAACATCTCTCGGACATGCTCTCACTGTGGTCTCTTGGCCTCCAGTATCACAAACCTGACTGTTCACATTCGACGGAAACACAGTCACCAGTATAGTTATTTATGCAAAGTGTGTAAGTATTATACTGTGACCAAGGGAGATATGGAACGTCATTGTGCCACTAAGAAACATAAAGGACGTGTAGAAATAGAAGCAAATGGCAAGCAAAGTTCAGATATCATTGTTGGCCCTGAAGGGGGTAACCTGGAAGCCTGCAGAAGGAATGTCATCTCAGCAGGTTCTGATGAACTTGCTAATAAGTCAGCTGAATCAGATACGTGCACCTCAGAAAAGCCAGGAGCAGAGCACGGAAATCCAACTGAAGTGGAAGTTGAAAATGTATTTCATTCTACAGATGGGGAAGTCAACAGTCACCTGACTGATAAAAAGGAACAAATGTCTCTAGAACCAGAGGACCCTCCTCAGCAGGGGGATGCATGCTCCCAAAGAGATGGTGTGGGTACAGGTGATAATAAGTGTGTTCACTGTGACTTTAATGCTCACTCTTCTGCTTCTCTGGAACTGCACATAAAACGGAAACATACAAAAGAATTTGCTTTTTATTGCATGGCCTGCGATTACTATGCTGTGACTCGCCGAGAGATGACCAGACACGCAGCCACAGAGAAACACAAGATGAAAAGGCAGTCTTACTTAACCTCTTCTGACATAGAAGCAAGTTCTGCAGATGTATCCAAAAATATCATCATCCCAGAGGAGCAGCATCAACACAGTTCTGAAGAATATCAGATAATTTCAGACCAACCATCTGAAGAAATTCTGAGATCTAAAAATAATGCTGATGTTTGTGTTTTGGATGAGGATACTAGTCTAGATGTGTCTAAGATACTCCGTGCTCCCCACTCTGTAGAGATTGAGACTGAAGAAGAATCTAATCTCAGTGAAGATCATTCCTTCTGTGGAAATTTCCAACAGCCCCTGGCCAAGGATAAAGCTCTGAAACCTGAGGAGATGGTGTCCTTTAATATTTCCTCTAATTGTGGCTCCCCAAGCAGATTTCAGAATGAAAATTCAGGAAGCTCCACTTTGGATTATGAGGCAGTAGAGAGAGCCCGTGGCACGTTGAATGACACTGGTGATCCGAGCACGCCTAGTGAGAAAGATGCTGGGGAGGCGGGGGAGAATGCAGAGAAAGGCCTTGGCAGACCTGGTGTAGGGGGAAGGCATCTGGCTGAAAGCACCATGCCTGTTGTGATGACAGGGACAAGGCAGGAGCTGGACCTGGAAAGCAGTGGTCAGAACGAGGTTGGAAGTGTGCAGAATCCGGAGGATTTGAAAGATAGTGGTGAAGACCCAGTTATGGAGAACAAGGAAATTCTGATGAATTCCCAACATGAAACTAAAATTATTTTGGAAGAGGACGGTCCAGCTTCTGATAGCACAGTTGAAAGTAATGATGTCTATGAAACTATAATCAGTATTGATGACAGAGGACAGGCCATGTATAGTTTTGGCCGGTTTGATTCTTCTATAATAAGGATAAAGAACCCTGAAGATGGAGAATTGTTAGACCAGTCTGAAGAGGGTCTGATAACAACAGGGGTGAGAATCAGTGAATTGCCCTTGAAAGACTGTGCTCAAGGTATGAAAAAGAAGAAATCTGATGGTGGCTCCTTTGGGGAATCCACACGAATTCGTTGCGATGATTGTGGCTTCTTAGCAGATGGCTTGAGTGGACTGAATGTTCACATAGCCATGAAACACCCTACAAAGGAGAAACACTTCCATTGTTTACTGTGTGGAAAGTCATTCTATACTGAGAGCAACCTTCATCAGCATCTGGCCAGTGCTGGGCACATGAGGAATGAGCAGGCCAGTGTAGAGGAGCTTCCAGAGGGCGGGGCCACCTTTAAATGTGTCAAGTGTACGGAGCCCTTTGATTCAGAGCAGAATTTATTTCTGCATATTAAAGGCCAGCATGAAGAACTGCTCCGCGAGGTGAACAAGTACATAGTGGAAGACACTGAGCAAATCAACCGCGAGAGGGAAGAAAATCAGGGCAATGTTTGCAAGTACTGCGGGAAGATGTGTCGAAGTAGCAACTCGATGGCATTTCTAGCGCACATTCGCACTCATACAGGTACGTACCCATCCGCAAACCTGCATTCACCTGTAAACTGCAGGAGGAGGGTAAAGTTGGGATCTGGAGTCCATGCTGCATTTGCTCATTGTCCGTCACCCTGGCTCACATGACCCGCTGTGTGGCACTCTGGGCATCGGCCATAAGTCAGTGTTGACATATAACATTTCCAAAGTTAATTAGGCCTTAGTGATTCCGAGGCAGGTTGTTTGACAAATTTCTTTTCATTTTATCAAAAAGCCTTGCCCCTCTGATGCCTTTGTTAAGTTTTCCCGTCTCTTAACAGCTTTCCAGTTGTTTCTGAGTCCTAATTGTTTGGTTTTCCAAGGTAGCTATTAAGTGGTACTGTGGGTTTCAGAGGACATATTAAATGGCTTTCGAGGAATGGAATAATAAAAATTTTCTTAGAATTTTAGGGATTTAAAATTATTCATTGCCAGATGGTTTATATCGAAAAGTGTAACTCCCAGGCAACAAGATTCTAC
The DNA here is from genome assembly GCF_018345385.1 of Vulpes lagopus. NCBI lineage: Eukaryota > Metazoa > Chordata > Mammalia > Carnivora > Canidae > Vulpes > Vulpes lagopus. The sequence goes on from NC_054847.1 coordinate 54,338,549, forward strand.
TTTCAAGGATCAAAATTAGTGAACACTTTTCAAAGTTAAGATGTCCTGGGGATTTGGTTTTCATGAAGGCAGCACCTGATTTAGTTTCTGTGCTCTGTCAAATGTAGTGTTCCATTTTAATGTTTAATTTGGGGTGGAAATTTTTTTTTAAACTTTTTTTTGTGGAAAATGCATAAGCCACTGTTCTAAATTTATGTAAAAATTCACTGCACTGTTTCTATAAACCTGCCATACATTCTTTATTTTAAATAGACAGCTTTTCTAAATCATTGTGCTCTGCTTAGACAAGTTCTGTCTCCATGGTTGAATTTATGAGTGGATTTGAATAATAAATTCACATTTCAATGAACATATTTTCATTAAAACTGTAAGGTTTATTTTACTGTACTTTTAAATAATGGCTTATTATTAAAGCTATACTTTAAATTCATGCAGTTTTTGAAACTTAGTGCATGGTTACAAGGAGGAAGACAAAAGAGTATGAAACATGACTAGTTTAGGGAGATTAAACACAGATAAAAGTTTTTCATTGAAGAAAGAACAGGGCAACCTGCATAAGATTAATCTAGGTAAACACAAACATTGTACTCATGGTTCCAACTCTTCATGTGGTGGAACTGTTGTTGGGGAATAAATCCAGATACCCTTTTCTTGGCATTATTAATTGCTCTGTCACTGCTGTGCTCACTCATTTTATGAAGTGATCTGGCTTTTAGAAATCAGGCTTGTTCACGTGTGTAGAAGGTATGTACTTTCTTAACATGCCCTCTAAAGGCAGATAAAAACTGAATAAAACTAAGAGGAAGATGCTAATGGATCTCTTTTTAGAATTCTTTATGCAACTGTCTGGTCAAGACATGTTGCTTATAATTGATGTGTCCATTACTTGAATTCTCTTGTAATTATAGTCAATAAGTCTTGTAAATGTGTTAAAGCTCACTAAAAGCATACAAATTCAAGAACAGAGTAAGGCTAATAATTTAAAATAATCAATGTAGGCATTTCAGCACTTAATTTCCCTTGTGTGTTGATAGCTGATCATTCTTAATCCATTAAGATTTATTTAGTCGTTTACAATGCAAAATAGGTTTGCACTGGTCACTTGTGCCATTTGAAAACGTCCACTAGGTTAAGTGCAGAATGTAGTCCATTAGTCTTCCTTGACTATATGTATTAATTGCATTTAAAATCAAGTTAATGTGGATGTGAAAGTGAGGTAACTATCAATATGTGACAAAGTAACCCTACTTATATAAGTTACATCATTGATTGTAACATTTACTAAAAGTTAGCATACTTTTTAACATCTTCTGTTGGGCTTATCAGCAACTACATTTTTATTGTGTTCCTGAGCACCACAGAGAGCCCTGTTCCTGAGTACACAATGCCAGTCTACCATTGCAGTTTTGGAAGCCACTCTTTGGGGGATGTTGTTCTCCCGGTTTTAATCCAAGGTTTTTGGTTTCTTCCCCCCGCCCCCCTTGGGGCATCTTAGAATGAATTGCTTTTCTGATACTTTGCTCATGTCCATGAAGTAGTGATGCAGGGACTGTTATTAATGGTTAACTGGAAAAGGACTTACTCTTCCAATTCCTGTTTTCATATTTTGTAACTTGCTCTGTATCTTATGTCTCCTTTTCTTCCCATCCTTAAGCACAATAAAAGCACCACTCTAAGAAATAAATGAGTTTTGATTATCAAGAATTGTAGGGAAAAAAGCACCCCAGCATTTTCATGTGTCTTTGCTTGTATGGAGTCATCTGCATGGCCAGAAAGGGCAGTGTCGCCTTTTACCTTGTTAGGAGTACAAAAACAGTGCTTCATTTTCCCTCTTGCATGTTCTGTGGGTTAGAGCTTTACTTTCAAAGGACATGGCAGGCAGATGTCATTAAACTAGAAGACTGTCTGAAGCCCTTCAGTTTGATACTCTAGTGCATGGGGTCACTTGTGCTGTTTGGAAATGTCACATGGGGAGATAGTGTGACTTAGTCTCACCTGAGGGCTGGAGGTGTTTAACTTAGCCTGTATGTGACAGTTTAGAGGCTGAATGCTCTTGAGAAGACACTGGGAGGAGAGTTGGTCTGTTGACTTCAAGCCTAGCGAGGACTTGGGCTCCACTTTGTTCACTGCTTCATCTCCACACCCCACACAGAGTTGGCTTGCAGTTATTTATTGAATGAATGAGGGAAGGAAGGAAGAAAGGACAGACAGAAGAACAGAATGAAGTTTTAGCATTTAGGGAGTGTTGTAGCATTAGAGGGTTGTAGCTCTTATGGAGAAGCATTAGATAATGGGTTATATATACATTCTTTAAGACCTAAAGTTTTGATATCATTTTTTAAATATTAATCTCACATCCATATGTGCATAGCAATTAGCTGTGACTGATGTTGAGGAATGGCTGTGTAGGTCTGAGTGAAGATTTAGTTTTAAAAATCTTTGGAATTCTTTTGGTAAAATTGTAAGGTGCAAGAAAACTAGAGTCTTTTTTTGTTTTTCCCTTTCAAAAAGCCTACAAATTCAAATTAAAAGAAAACCTACTGAGGATCATGCTGTTCCCAGGAATGGAACTATTTTAAATGATATTGACAGTTTGTAATAATCACAATACACTTGAGAGAATTACAAATTTAGTAATACGTGGCTTTACAAATTTTGACTTATAAACAGTGTGCCTGGATTCGTTTTGGGATGTGCATCGCAAGCTTAAGACTGAAAACATTATTAGAAAAAAAGAAGACCTTTTTTTCCTAATGCAGGAAAGTATTATCTCCACTTCCCTAGAATTTGTATGGAACAGAAAGGAGATGTTAACACAGTCTGTTCTGAATATAAGATGTGAAAAATAGTCAGGACCTCAGTGATTTCTGCATGAAAGCAGTCAGCAGAAGAACTCATTTATGTGTTGTCAACACACTAGCAAAGGATCACTGAGACCTGAAGGAACTAGAGCTTCTCACTAAGGAGCCACGTGTGGTGAATGGAAAGGTCTGTCCCCAGCCCCTCGTGGCACACAGTGTGGTGGGAGCACGGCGGAACCTTAAACCCACAGGAGATTTTAAATGCTTTCACCGAGATTGTAATAGAAATGTTGAGAACTTCATTTTCTTTGGTTGGAGTCCTGATGTTATTGTTAATTAATAATTTCCTAATTACCCTATTATCTTTAATGCCTTTCAGTTTACAGTGCATGTGAATTGTTTCTTCTCACTCTTTTCCTTTCTGTGTCCCTTCATAGAAATCTGTGTTGAGATGAAATGTTTCCAGGTCGTGATAGGCTTAGTTTTATCAGAATCATTTAAGTAAACTGTAGTTTCTAATGTGATTGATAGAATGTGATTGCTGTAAGCTGCAGTCTCAACCTGCTTTTGACATTTAAACATATAAAGCTGACTAGATATAACCATTCAGGTGCTAAATATATTTTACATCTACTTCTAACACTAGAAATGGAAGTATTAAGAGATCTGGCTTCATTGTCATTGAACTGTGAAATATTCAACCTTGTCTGCCCGTGCTTAGTACTGTTGACTTTTTTATTTCTGTTAGAAGATTAAAATTAAATGCTTCACTTTTTTGTCAGCTTTTGGGAATTAAATTGAAATTTAAGACTCTAAAATTTTTTACTGAGTGCTTCAATTTCAACAAAGTATTCTTGAAGGATTATTTTTTTTCAAGGGCACTGCACAAAGGTTCATTGATCAAATGTGATTTATTGCAATTTTTTTATTTGAGCCCTTTTGTATATTTATTGAGGTTCACATATATCATATTCTGTCTAACTAGGTATTTCACCAAATAGGTACTAAACATTATACAAAAGATCGGGAAACATATTGTACTGATAGCACACTGTGGTTTTTATGATTTTGATATATTTATTTGAGGATTTGGTGGTTTGAAAAATGAAAAATGGTGTCTACATGTCGCACTTAAAGGAGTATTGCTTCTCATTAATGTGGGTACTGATTATCTATTAGTGACTGTGTTCCAGTTACAGTCTCTGTTCCTGAAACTAGGTTTATTGATTCTGAAATTATTTTGTTTTCTCATTTTTGAGTATAGGTTAACCTTTGTGAAATTTAAAAAAAGAAATTGTTGGTACTGTGCTTTTTATTATGTTGAAATATTTGTTCATGAAGTCAGTAAATAAAATATCAGTACTTCTGGTTTGCAGAATCATCATAGATTTTTGACTATAAAATGATCATAAAAGCAAATAACTTATCCATTATATATTCTTACATTGCTAGCTATTAAAACAGTAAAATAGTGAATCATTTGGGATAAATGTCAGAAAAAAATCTGAAATGCCATTCTTAATGTGAGTAAATTCAAAGCTGCAGAAATATGAGGAAGGGAGGTGGCTACTGAGAAATTTATTTGATGATAAATATACTTTATAAAATATCAGCTGCCCTGTATGCATTTATGTTTTTCTAATGTTACATTTCAAATGTTGAATAACTTTAAAAAATATTTTTGTGAATTGTTAGAAAAATATTAAAAATTATTTAGCTCATCTCATCTACTTATTACTGCTCAACTGCTTCACTTTGGACTTTACATTTTAGGAATGTTATTGGAAGTTAGGAACACTCACTGAAACGTTTAAGTCTCTTGGTGGAATGATTATGGGATGCAGGTCTATTCAAGTTAGAAAGGAATGCAGGTGTTCCATTTTGGGGCCAGAAATTTCTAATCAGATGAAAAGTATGATTTAAGATCATCTAAGCCTCTTTTTAAACTATCAGTAATGTATTATTCACATTCAAATCATATTTTATGTTAAATTTACCTAGGATCAAAACCATTCAAGTGCAAGATATGCCATTTTGCAACAGCTCAGCTTGGCGATGCCAGAAACCATGTCAAAAGGCACCTTGGGATGAGGGAATACAAGTGTCACGTCTGTGGGTGAGTAAATTGAAACCATCTCTACCGTGGTGAACCAGGAAGCATGTGCAGGATAGCCATTGTTTCAGAATTCAAAACTGATATGAGTAAGAGTGGCTAAAATTATGCATGCGTATCCTCCTTTCCATTGTTATGGTAAATTCCTTAAATACAGTTATGACATTCTTCTCCCACTTCTAATCCTCTACTGAAGATGAGCAATTTTATGGGCTACAAGGTCAATTTGAACCTGTAATCTGTAAATTGACTAAATTATAGGATGTTCATTCACATTGCCAGAGAGAACTGTAAATTCCATTTAAAGACATAAAAAAATACATAATACAGCTTTAGGAGTGTATATGTATGCTTTTTTTTTTTTTTTGCTATATACTGCTTTAATTTTAATCACAGTAGTGGCTCTTTGGATAGATAGACTGGACATACTCCATAAAGAGAAATGTAGAAAAAGATTTAATTTCAGACATCTGGTTACTGATTGTTAAAGAGATAAAACTTGAGTAAACAGTGTATAATGTATGTTTTCATGTAACTTTATTTCAAAACTTGTTGTTATCCATTTTTAGTTAACGGCTCTTCCTCTAAAGAACCATTCACGGTGTTAAACTGTCACTCAGATGTGTTGCGTTTAATAGGGAGCACTGAGATGCCTTAATGCACAACTAATTAATTTAGCAGAAATGTTTAAAAGGTTTTAAAATGCCATGACATCTATGGTATATCATAGGACATTCAGAGCTGGATTTTAATATCCTATCTCTGATTAAAAATATATTTTAATGCTATTAATTTAGAGAAATTAATGAATGAGCGCATCCTATGAAAACACTTTCTGTGGAACCCGAGAAACCTGCAGTTCTTCTGGCTGATTCCCTCAACGCTGCAGGTTCAATTCAATTATGCAATGCGCACACACTATGATGGGTTTCCTTTTTCAGGGGAAGATTCTTCTGGTTAGCGCTACCGAGTAAATATCTTTTAAGTCAGAAATGGCTTTTGTTGGACAGTACATTTTATTCCAGGATGCAGTTGCATTTTTTGACCCTTGAGATAGTTTTACAGATAACTTTGCAAAGCAGTTTTATTAACCATGGTCTGTGATGTGTTCACTGGCAGAATTGATGGTTCAGTGACTTCTAGCTAAGGTAAATGAAGATGAACCTCTGCCCTGAAGCCCCCTGAAGATCAGTGGCAGAATGAGTTTTGTTGCTACTGATTTTAGCTGCAAGGGTTGAGTGCCAAATTGTTCATTTTAATTGCTCTGGGTCTTGGAATTTTAAAAGATACCTCAGTTATTGTTTCTTACCATATGAGTTATAGGAAAGAGGGAAGGGCTTGACTCTGGCAAACATTTGCTGTTAGGGGGTAATCAGCAGTTTCGTCCTCATTTCTTCAAAAAAAAAATAACCAGTTTTTGCATGCTCTATTATTAGAAATCTAATTCCGTCCATTTTTTTTTTTATTAGGGTTACTAAGTCCTGAGAAAGAGAAGAAGAAACTTTATCAGAGAACAGTTTCTGGCATAGGTGGCATCAGAAACAATACCTGATTGACTGGCTTTGCTTGTCCAATTGAAATAGTGCGCCCTTTGCTGAGCTTACTGCTCACCACACACCACTGAAGTGCTACACCAGTGGTTTACATATTTGATTCCCAAGATAAAGAATTATAAATACAGAGAGATATAGGAGTTTGATACTGTTGTCCTAGAGGTGTGTGTGTGTGTGTGTGTGTGTGTGTGTGTGTGTCTGCGCACACACATAGAAAAAGGAATCTAGACTCCAGAATTGTATCTTTAAGAATTATGGCAGTCCTTGAATTTTACTTCACTTTGAAATAATAGTTCTCTTAATTTTTTTAAGTGAAGTTTGATTTAAAAGTTATATGATGATAATTTTCATAGGGTGGATATTTTCACAGTGAAGCTGGAAGTTCTAAAGAATTCCAGTAAACCGAAGAAGGCCTATAATCTGTGGAGTTAAAACAGAATAATAACGAGTTAGAACCCTTATGGTAAAGAAAAAAAGCATCATAAGGTATCTGTATTTCATGTGTTTTGAAGGGATAGGGCAATATGTAGGTGAAAAACTAAAATGAGAAACATGAAAGAAAGCAAGGATTGGCTCTCAGGTTAGTGGCAGTGAAGAGCACTGGTACATTACCATTAGTGACAATGTCGATTCATTATCATTGATGGCTAAATAATCCTAGAAATGCTCAGTGGACCTATTAGTTCCTGAGCATAAGCAGCTCATGCTGCGTTTCTTCATTAGCTTTCATTGCTATAAATTTTACCTTTTAAAAAAATCATGCTTTAAAAGGTGACATGATCTTTCAGGAACATTAACTCTATAATTTTGTCACAAACAGAAGGTCCTGCACTGTGTTTTTCTTTCTGCAGTAGTCAGTACCTTCATCTCTGCCCCTTAGGATTTTATGAATAACCTTTTTATTACCTGAATTGTAAGAGATAAACTGTTCTTCAAATAGTTCTGAATGAGTAATGTATAGAAATAATGGAGCAGGCAGCTTTTAAAAATGAAATTATTGCTCACAATGTTGCATTATTTTGTCATAGTAACCTCTTGCTTTTCTTGGGAAAAAAACCCTCATATATTATAGCGAAATTGATGTAAATGACAGTGCGTTTTGTTGAATTGAGCTGAGTATTAATGGTTTAGATTACTTGTAATTGACTTGTTTTTCATATCTTTATATAAGAAGGTTGTAGATGCTCATCACATATGTAGCTTGAATACTTTTGCTAAGGCTCAGTTTGACTTGTGCATTAGTTACTCCCTTAACAAAAGATTGCCTTTTATGCTTTCTTACTTCAGTTGTTTTGACCTACACTGATTTCTTTGAATCTTTAAGCTCTGTTTTAAGATAATTTTCTTCACTTCGTCGGCAAGTGCTAGCTACAATCTATCATGGATTTGAGTTAGTTTGTGAAGCAGCTGAATGAGTTAGATGTCTAATTCTTGTCAGATAGCTGGGGTTCAGATTCAGGATTTCAGTTTTGTTCACCCATGCTTTATGTGCTTATGTTGTGGTAAAAATCACCCAAAATGTGTTGCTTTGCAATTCCTGTTCTGAGAACCTGTTATTGATAACTTCATTTATAAAAGCCTTTTATTTTACTTTCACTTTTAGGTGGAGCAGTTTTTGAATAGTACAGTTTCCTAATGTTTTTCTTAGATCTGAATGGGATCCCAAGAGAATTTTATACAGTATAGGTATCTTTATAGATAGCACGTCAGTGGGTGGTTCACATGAACATGTGGTGTGGATCTGACATGGGGCTTGTGGGGAGAGAATGAGAAATAATAGAAAGCATTTCTATACAGAAGTTAATAATTTTGTTGTGAACATATACTTAAAAATAGGTTAAACATATTTTTACTAAATCAATGATCTCTACCTTTGATTACTAAAAAAAAAAACTTGAAAATTTCAGTGGCTTACAGACACCATGTTTTGTTAAATCTATTTAAATTTAATTCTCTCTGTTTCTGTGAGTATACACACACACAATAGTGTATGTAATACTATCGGTAATAAGTAGTATTGGTGTGGTACTGTGCTTTGGTGTATGCCTTAATTCACATTCACTTCTTTTGTTGATCTCCTGGTGTCATGAGATTGTTTATCTCATGTTTATAATTCCCATTTTACAGATGGTAAACTTGAGATACAAAGTGTTTTTAGTGATGGACTCAAATTATACATGAGTCATAGTAGACCAGTTTCCTTCCTTTTAACTGTCCCTTTAAAAAAATTTTTTTTTCTGCTTTGCAATATCTGTTGTTTTGGTTTCTGACTTTAATTTGTACTTATTTTTTTCTCTCTAGGTTGTTCTCACCAGAATGTAATAACTGTAACTTAACCTCCTTCCAGCCCCTAACCATTCTTGTTTTCTGCTTTTGCTCAGGTTTATGTTCTTTTAGAAACTTGCTCGTATGGTATTTTCCTTTGACACTGTGGTTTCAGTCTGTTTCTGTATCTCTCTTTTTGTTTCACTTTTCTCACCTTAAAGCATTGTTTGAAATAATTTTATTACTCTTTCCCATTGTTCTTTATATGTTGATGATTTATTGCACTTGAGTGATTACAAATTGAACATGATATAATAGAATTAGGTGCCTAGACAAATGAAGATATTATTGTCTTTGCACGAGGACCACAGGGGTAAAAATTGATGAGTTTAGGTTACTGTCTTTGTTTTTCATGACCAGTTACTTAAGAAAAAAAAAATGGAGTTAGTAGCAAACTAGTGAGTGGCCTGTGATTCCCATAAACCTCAGAAGTGCTAGCTGACTGTTGCGTGCCATTTTTCACAGAGACACCGGGATGGGTGGTCTGGGGATCATGGTATTCTCTGATTGACTTCCCTGTGTCTGGTTGAATCTTGTGTGCAGAGTCAAGTAGGGGAGTAGCACTTAGCTAATCCAGAGAGAATAAGGGCATTTTCTCAATCTGTCACCTTCAGGTTCATGGAAAGATTCTAGACATTTTCTATTGTCTATTAATGTGCTTATGAGCTGTTTATTCTCATTTGGTTTAAGAAACCTTAAATAGAAAGTTACTAATGCAGTAAAACTCTTTTTTTGTGTGTGTGTGTGGCATTACCTAGTTTTTGTGCATTAGAAGGGATCTCTATGTAGATGATTATAATGTCACTTTCTGACCTTTGCAGCTTGAATAATTGTAAATCATTGCTTCATAATGTGTCAGAGAATGTCTGTACTAGGCAATTAAATGGCAGAATATAATAGACCAAATTATTGCCTGTCATGTTTTCAACAACACAGTTAGTATTTGAGTTACACTTAATCATTACGTGCATTAGCAACTTCATTGGAATCCAGCTTCAGGCTGAGCATGAAATACATTACATTATTTAAACCTCTAATGGTACAAGTCATTTATTTGTGTTGAAGTGTACAACATGCAGAGTTTCATAAAGCAAGGAACACTTGAGAGCTTAATTTATCCAAATCAAAGTCTAAATGCAGATAAACACAAGTGGCAAAAATTAGTAATTTTTATAGGCTGGAAATATTTAAAAATACATGGTTGTGGGTAATTGTAGGCAGCAGGAATAAATTAAAATCACTATTTTTAGTCTGTTCTGAGAACTAAAGCTGTGTATACCTAAATCATTAAAAGCACCCTGGAACTGCATTTTTAGCCGAACAATTAATTACACCCATCATATCTACAGATGTATCCAAATAAAATAAGCATTTGGTTTGGCTTGTTGTTTTGGCTAAAGAGATATAGATAGAAAAAGTTTGCTTTATGTTGTGGCATGAATTATGCTTGTAACAATGTAAAATGCAGCATCTGTCAGTTTTGTAAAGAAATTAATGTTCAAACATTCATTACAAAGGGTATATTACATATTCTATCTATACAATATTTTAAAGCTTTTTGTTTAATGATACATTTTTGCCTTTAGCTTGAAATTTAAAAATGCCACGTAGTGATTACTGTCTCTCTTCCTGTCAGTGAGGAATACTAAATTAACATTGTTAGTTTATCCCTCTTGTGCTCCAGTCTTTGAAATACCATTTAGTGAATGAACGTTGTTTTATATATTTTATATACAAATCACATTGTAATCGGAATGTCTAAAAAACATCTTAGCTATAATATTAAAATAAAAAACAATCTTTCTCAGATAAGATTCTGAGGTATTTTACACTGAACTCTTGTAAATCCAGGAGAGATTTGGGGTAAGATTAGGACGGTGGATGCCAGCCTCTCCTCATCATGGGGGCTTTGTCACCACCACACCCTATTCTCTGTTTTGTAGTGCTGCTTTCTTGAATTTTTATCATGAAGAGTGGGTCATAGGTTTATCTCAAGGCAACATGTGTGATCGCCCTTAACAACGTGGAGCACATTGTCATTTCTTGGTGTTATAGTTGAAAGCATTGGCCTCTCTGAGATCTTTTCCAGTGAAGAATTCATTATCTCAGTGACTTAAATCATTTTTGCTTTCTTTTTGTTTTTAAATGGTTCTGTGATGATTTTAAAATCCAGTTGTAGAATCTGAGGATTCTTTAGCTCTCCTGATCCATACAGTGGAATACAGGGAGTCGGGGGGGAGCAGTCTGCTGGGTTTCCTTTGCCTACCCTTTGAGTTGTGTGTGTGTGGCGGGGTGTGGGGTAGTGGGGGTGGAGGTGGGGGTGCGAGGTGTGGTAGCCTATTTTCTCCTTCTCTCTTCCTGCCAATGTGTTTTTGAAAGTCCTTTACTTGCTGGAGGGTTTTGCCCTTTGATTTGTCTAATGCTGAGTATAAGAGGTGTTGGAAATGTAGATAGGAAGGAAGCGTAACTACTGATTTAGGGACTCATTCATTTCCTGCTGGGCACATTCTTGAGAGTTTCCTCTCTCTGCAGACGCAGTGACCATGACCAGTCAGTGCAGAGGCCTTGCAGTCATGTGCTCCAAGGAGGAGAGACGGACATGAAGTGGGACACATAATAGGAATAAGAGGAAGGGACAGTGGTCCATGGGGAGTGCTTAGGAACAGCAGCAAAGGCTTCCTTGAGAAGTTATGTTTGAGTTGGATCTTAAAGGATGAGGAGGTATTCACAAGGCTAATTGGGACATTTTTAGTAGATAAAGCAAAAGTAGTGAAGAATAGAATAGCATGACCTATTAACGCAGCAGGAAATTCCTGGGGTATAAGTGGTTGGTGGGGTGAAGTGGAGGATTTTTAAAACAAATATTAAATAAACATTTATGGAACATGACTGTGTGCCAGTGCTGTTAGTCTTTAGGGTTAACAAGATCAAAATAATTTGTGCTTCAACTGGATGGAGATAGCTCAGGTAAAGAACAAAAGAAACGTCCAAGCCTCGCTGGACCTGAATTCACAAAGTTGTATTTCATCAGATAGCTAACATTTGATGTGCAGGTGAGTGAAAATTAGTTAGATAACCAGGGGCAGCCCTCTTGAGGCAGGGCTTGGGGATGTTCAAGGAGAAGCGTGGTATGTTCATACTTGCAAGGACTTTAGTTAGTCCTGCCAGAGGTGAGATTGTGAAGCAAGTAGCATAGCCCTGAGGAGCTGGGCGAGGTAGGCAGGGCCAGGGCACACAGCCTGTTCTTGCTGAGATGTTGAACGCTGGCTCTTCTCACTACTTTCTGTCTCTCCTTTTTGACTTTGCTGCTTTCTTCCAGTTTTCTGGACTGTGAAAGGTCAGGGAAAGGAGGAGCTGGAGAACTTCCTAGGAAGGAAATCACTGCTTCAGAATCAAGGGGCATGGGATTTGGCAGCAGAGTTATGTTTATGAGAATTTCACTGTTGGTAGTTTTAATTAGGGATGCTATTGATTGTGGATAATTGTAATGAAAACAGGTTGATACCGGTTCCATATAACCTAAGGCAGCACAGTTCCAAATAATAATTATGAGGACATATAATTATGTGGCCATGCTCCCGATGTCTGTGTATAGCCAGCTTGTTGGACACGGGTGTTAGGATTGCGTTTCCTTGTGCATTTCCTGTGGATGGGCGACG